>NW_021482643.1:0-303 GCF_001605985.2 Dendrobium catenatum | reverse complement strand
TTAGGAGTCCTTACAGCGAGATAAACAAATTGCTCAACAGCGGCGACGGACGAAAAGCGCTCCGCAGCCTCCGAAACCAAGCTTTTTCTTTGCTTTTCTTCTCTTTCTCTCTCCTCAAATATTTTGGTTTTAATAAAATATCTTTCTCTCTCCTCAAAACGAGCTGATTTCCTTATAACATCAGTCTGATCGTCCTGGCCGATCGCCACATCGTCCTGGCCGATGTGAACAAAAATCCAATCGTTCAGGACGATTCCTCAGGCCGTTAATTTCGGTTTTGCTCTCGGGATTTTTGTCTCATCT
>NW_021482642.1:0-266 GCF_001605985.2 Dendrobium catenatum | reverse complement strand
AACGACTTCCTGCTGGGACTTATTCCAAGCTTGGACGTCGGAAGTTTGGACCATTTGCAATTAAGCACCGGATCAATAACAATGCCTATGTTATTGATTTGCCGCCCGAATTCAACACTTCGCATACTTTTAACGTGGCTGACATATACCCGTATTCACCGCCAGACGAAGATACTATAGCCGGAACTATTGATTCAGGTGGAATCAACAATTCTCTCAGTCGGGGCGTATGATGCGGAGCATTATTACTTAATGCTTATCTGGTT
>NW_021482641.1:0-304 GCF_001605985.2 Dendrobium catenatum | reverse complement strand
AGTCGCCGTTTAAACGAACGACTTTGCCTATAATTAATTTTTTTAATGATCATGCTTAATCTTATAGTTTAATTATTAATGTTGCTTATTTCGAAAATTTGCCCCCTCTTATACACCTCCACCTAGCCGATCTACACAACAAAACAGTATTACCTTCTCTGCCTCAAAACCAAGGCATTACATGTCAAAGCAAAAATGTGCTGCAGCCTTAACTTTATTGAACAACAATAGAAACAGCCTTCCTTTACAAAGATTCCCTCATAACCAGCTCCCATTCATGCGAAAGCTATTTTCTACTGACACC
>NW_021482640.1:0-328 GCF_001605985.2 Dendrobium catenatum | reverse complement strand
GTAGATGGCATTCTCATCACAGGTAATAGCGCTCAAGCAATTTCAGATCTCATTCAAAAGCTTAATCAATCCTATTCTCTCAAACACCTCGGCCGGGTCCACTCATTCCTTCGCATAAAAATTCAGTTTGAGCCAACTCACTACTTCTTATCTCAATCTCACTATGCCAAATCCATTCTTAAATTAGCCAAACTAGACAACTGTAAACCCCTTGCCAATCCTTTATTTATAAGTAGTGAGTTCAGATTTCTCCTCCAAATCTATTTATTTTGATTTATGGGTAAACTATTTAATAAATATGTTGTTAGATATGTTTTTTTTGTTGCCA
>NW_021482639.1:0-565 GCF_001605985.2 Dendrobium catenatum | reverse complement strand
TAATTAAGGATGATTGATACGATCATATCATCCGAGACGACGGCAGGATCGGCCAGGACGATCCATTCAAAATCCTTAAGTTACTTCACGATGATAAATATCGGCTAGCTCAAAAACAGGGCGATGCTCAGGATGATTTGCCTTTGATTTGAACATATCGGCCAGGACGATCGTGAGATCGGCCTGGACGATCAAGCCAAATTTCAATCGTCTAGGACTGTTCCCAGTGCGATGCTCTGGCCAATCTTCTAAGTTTGTACTGATCGGCCAGGCCGATATTCATATCGGCCTGGACGATAAAGTCGGCTACTTGCAATTAATGAGCTCCTTTGAAGCTCTTCTATTTAAGAGCTCTTGTTCAACTTTTTTGAACACCTTTTGGCTGCTGCCTTGACCTGAGAAGACCTTGAGGAGAGAAAGAGAGAGGGATCACAAGGGTTGCTTCAAGGATCGCTCTGCTTGTTCTTCATCTGGAGTTTCTCGTCCGTGGAAGGGTCGGTAGAGGTAAAGAGTTGGCCTTTGGTTGTAGTTCTCTGCCAGCTTCAGGAGGAAGCAAAAAGAGATA
>NW_021482638.1:0-322 GCF_001605985.2 Dendrobium catenatum | reverse complement strand
TGTCATCATAATAAAGATATGGACTACATTCCTACATCTCAGATGAACTTGCTCTCTTTGCCAACAAAGACATCAACCTAGAAAGTGATTTACAATGGCCATTGAAAGATAGAACAAGACTCATAGGGAGAAGTCTTCTAACCCTCAATAAGGAAGACCCACAAAAACCCTGAGAAGAATAAGAACAAGTTTTCAAAAATAACACCCAGAAAACCATTAATTATTCCAAACTCTTTTGTGCATGTTCAACAGTAAATATATTTCTTATGACTCTTATTCACTAGAAGACTCATTTATTCATAATCAAGAATTGGTTACAATG
>NW_021482637.1:0-244 GCF_001605985.2 Dendrobium catenatum | reverse complement strand
TCTGTTCTGATATTATCTGAATTTCTGATTTCTGTAAGATTCTGACTCTGTTGATTTAATTCGTTCTGATTCTGATGTGTACAATATCTGATTCTGATGTGATCTTTCCGTATCTATTCTGTTTTGTTCTGTTTCGTTCTGATATGGTCGATTTGATATCTGTTCCGATTTCTGATCTGATTTCTGTCTGATGAGTTTGGTTTTGGCTTCTGAGAGTTTAGATTGATGGTTTGTTGCTTTGCTG
>NW_021482636.1:0-313 GCF_001605985.2 Dendrobium catenatum | reverse complement strand
TTCTCTACCGCCGCGAATATTCCAGGACGCAACAACTTGTAAAGATACATAAAACGTTACAATTAAAATTATATCCTATTTTGTCTTAATCAACATAAGAATATATCTTCATTTACCTTAAATTGTGACATATCTAGTAATTCTTTTTTATAATTGATGCAGTTCGCCAAGGCATATCAATCAAGCCAGCTGAATTTTTATGTTTTTTTAGGTTGGAAAAGCAATTAAAATTAAATTTAAAAATTTATGGGTAACAACTAACTTAATTGTTTAATATCTCTGAACTAATCAACATTTTGTAATTAAGCCTCAA
>NW_021482635.1:0-528 GCF_001605985.2 Dendrobium catenatum | reverse complement strand
TCTCACGGAAGAATAGATCAGCGGTATGAGTAGCATCTAACGTCTTTGTACATGGCACAAAATGAGCCATTTTTGAGAAGCGATCAACTACTACCATGATCGAATCTTTATTCCTCTGAGTACGAGGCAATCCCACAACAAAATCTAGACTAATATCAGTCCAGGGAGAACTAGGTACCGACAGCGGTGTGTACAACCCAGCATTGGAGTTAGTGGTCTTGGCTCGTTTACAGACAGAGCAACTTTGTACGTATCTTCCAACATGCTTTTTAAGGGACGGCCAAAAGAAATTTTCAGATAAGAGCTGGAGCGTTTTATCTCTCCCAAAGTGCCCAGACAAGCCTCCATCATGGCTTTCGGCTATAAGAGTTAGTCTCAGTGAGCATTCAGGTATACAAATACGATGTTTGTAAAAAAGATACCCATCTTTCAAGTGATAGAGTCTGAAAGGCATGTTCTGACATTGTTGCCAAATATCTTTGAAATCTGCATCTTCAGGATATAAATCTTTAATGCATTCAAATCCCA
>NW_021482634.1:0-207 GCF_001605985.2 Dendrobium catenatum | reverse complement strand
TTTTCCTCATATTTGAACTAATCGGCCAGGACGATATACCTATCGGCCAGGATGATATACCTATCATCCTGGACGATAATGTCGGCAACTTACATTAATGAGCTTTTTTTTAGCTCTTCTATTTAAGCTATGATAAGGCACTTTCTAAGTGTCTTTGGCAGCCATTGTTACTTCATTCTTGTGGGAAAAACTTGAAGAAAGAGCTTG
>NW_021482633.1:0-384 GCF_001605985.2 Dendrobium catenatum | reverse complement strand
ACACGACACCCCTCAAACACGTGTTGGACTTGTTAGAAATGTGTCAATTTAAAAAATATTAAATACAAATTAAGCACGCGTGTCTGAACATGTGTATCTTAAATATTTTATGAATTTTTTAAAATATAATTTCTTGTATTTAAAATTTTTACTTTTTTTTAATATAGAAATTAAATTTTTTAATTTCTATACATAATATCAAATTTGTTGCCGGCAATTAATATCCCATTAATTAAATATTCTCATTTTCAAAAATATTAAATACAAACTAGGCACGCATGTTCGGACACGCGCATCTTAAATATTTTATGAATTTTTTAAAATATAATTTCTTGTATTTAAAATTTGGGATTTTTACATACATAACACTTCAAACTATTTAAA
>NW_021482632.1:0-256 GCF_001605985.2 Dendrobium catenatum | reverse complement strand
AGAGCAAAAGACTTAAGATTCTGAGGATTTAAGTAAGGAAGCATAAGAAAAGTGAATTATTTATGAGGATTAGATTGAAAGTGATGGAATTATTACAGAGCCTAGGAGAGTGTAATAAATCTAAATCATAATTGGTCTAATTTCTTTGATTTATAGGTAGTCATGTTTAATTTTCAATATGACTAATATGTCAGTATATTGAAGTAATGTCTAAATGGAGATTCATGATTATATAAATGCATAACTCTTAATGTAA
>NW_021482631.1:0-472 GCF_001605985.2 Dendrobium catenatum | reverse complement strand
ACGGAATAGAGTGTGAGATATGAGGAAATAAGAGATTTTGGGTGTGGGTAGTGTACATCAGTAGTTTTATGTGTTAAATATGTAAATATGTGAGTTTTAAGTGTTAGGTAGGTAAATCCCTTTTTTTTAAATAACATTTTCTCATCTTTGATTAAGATTCAATTTTTGCTATTGATATATCTAAGTTAATCTGAGTCTCTAGATCTTTGATTTATTCCCTCAGCTATTTTATATGAGAACACTAACCTAAATTCAACGAACCTTCTGTCAATCAATGCTGTTTGGGATTTACAGTGCTCTCTTTCCATTTTGGATAGGCTTTGTGCATGATGGGGTTGAGCTGATGTGAGATTTGGAAAGTTACCTGTTTGTACGAGATATTCTTGCTTAGCTAGGTGGTTACATGTTGAAATGAACCATGTAGTTGGATTCTTTTTTCTCCCCTCAAATTAAATAAGCCAAGTGGTTTATT
>NW_021482630.1:0-232 GCF_001605985.2 Dendrobium catenatum | reverse complement strand
CTCACACCTGTACTTTGAAGATGAAAACTTATTTGGTATGGAGACCTAAGATGCATAAATCTAGACATATCATATATGCATCTGATTATAAATTGTCAAAAAGTGAACCCAAACTAGTTTTGGTTTTCAGGTCTAATGTTTGATAATTTTACAGGGTCGCTCTCACACAAGACCTAGTGAGAGCAAATGATACCTGGATAGCGGATGTTCAAAGAATATGACTAGAGATACT
>NW_021482629.1:0-362 GCF_001605985.2 Dendrobium catenatum | reverse complement strand
TGTAAAAATTTCGTCCGGACGAAGTCCTGTTCATCCCAGGACGATGTGAACCGACCTACAAAAATTGATTACGTCTATGCAGTTATTTGGGAACCGAAATATGGTATAACGGATCTTACCGAACGAACCTAGTTCGTACGGGATGATGATCGTGTACGAACATAATTCGTACCAATATACATAAGGATCATTTCCGACACTTTAAGTAAATCATCCAGGACGATCCACAATCATACGGGACAATTCATTTCGTGTTGACTTGGAAAATTTGTAGTTTTGGACGATTTTTCTTGTCTCTCCTATATATAGTCCAATTTAGACTTCCACCAAATCTTTTTGCCATTTGATCTTCGTGCCTATTG
>NW_021482628.1:0-264 GCF_001605985.2 Dendrobium catenatum | reverse complement strand
TCAAAATACAAGTTATTACACTAGTGGCTTCTAGAGATTTGGGAGAGAAAGATCTTCCTCTCAAATTGAGGATCAATTGTATCTTGCTATTTTCTTTCATATACTATTCAATCAAGAGTATTTTTCTTATTTTTCCTCCATTAAATTCTCAAACCTACTTAGCGAGATTGCTGAAATTCTAATTTCGGTAATCATTTTCTGTTTCTACAATAATTTCATATCATAACTATGTCAAGAGGAATTGAGGAAGGCAAAGTTAGATTA
>NW_021482627.1:0-1415 GCF_001605985.2 Dendrobium catenatum | reverse complement strand
AAAAAACTTTCTTCAGTCGAACTATCAAATAGTGTACATGAAAAAAGGGTTGCGGTATTGGAACTTGCCGTATTCGACATAAAAGATGATACTAAAATGAAATTAGGTTCTATAGAGAGATTATTGACTGATAATTTTCTTGCCACTTTTAAATCTCACTGTAGTCAAAGTTCGATCAAATCTTCTTCAAGAACTGTATCTGATCATAATAATTTGAACGAAGTAGTCAAATCTGTCGACCAAATTGTTGAGGAAATTACAAAAGTAGTAGATTTGAAAGGGTTGGATGAGCTTGTCTCCCAATCTTATGCCCAGGTACCTAAATCCTTTAAAGGTAAGTCTGCGAGCCAATCTGAAGATGAGGAATTTCCTTCATCAAATCAGGGAGGGATTGCTTGACATGTACCGCTGAGGAATGATAGAAAAAGTAAACGGGTTAAAACTCCATTCATAGCAGGTGATAGGAAGAAGAAGAGATCCGAGCGTACCTCTGTTCATTTGGCTAATCCTACTGTTGAAAAACTTTGTAAAAAAGAAACTACTGTAGAGGAAGAAAGCCCGCCAATTGCGTTTCTATAATATTAAAAATAAAGGTTACAACTATTGCTGTTACTGCTGCTGCTCCGTCTGATGTTAATGCCTCAGAAGTTGAAGATTTAAAAATGAAGGCTACTACTACTGCTATTCCGGTCGATGCCCCGACTCCTGTAGTCCATGGAGTTGATGAATAAAAAATAAATGAACGACCAGCACTGGAAATGTTAGAGTACCCAGGACGATTATTAATAACTGAAGATAAATGGATTTCCATCGATAATTTTCTGAAGCAGTTCAAGGATAAGTGAGTATCAATGAGTACCGAGCCATGTAATTCATTTACGTAGTTATTATATTGAACATTATCGATAAGTACAATGATCATAAACTTATTGTACTGAGTTGATAATATAAATATCAAGCTGTATCAAATAAAAATTTAACTCTGTATTGCTCGGTATTTGTTGGTGGAATTTTGAAAATATATTTTAAAAATATTAGTCTTCTTTGGAGATTTTAAGATTAAGGTTGAGCTCTAATTCTAAAGTCTTGAAAGCAAATTCAACTCGTTAGAAGTGAGTATTTTCCACCCCGGGGGACAAAGCATAAACTTCATAGCGAGCTGTTCATGAGAACGATTAGATAGAATATGAAACTCATCTTGGAATATTTAATGATCGCGTCCTTAAAGAAGAACTTAACAATATGAACCCCGAAGGACACCAAAAAAGTAGAGTTCAACTTAAATACCCCATCACAATAAATATTCACCACGAAAAATGATCGTCGCATTCTCACATGCCAAAGTCTTATCAAAGAAGGATTGTATCTACCACCACCTTAAGGGAAATGAATGATCACATCTACGATATTAAACT
>NW_021482626.1:0-460 GCF_001605985.2 Dendrobium catenatum | reverse complement strand
GCACAGCAAATCCAAGGAGGGAATTTCGGTTCCAACAACCAAGCACAAGAAACCAACAGCCATCATTAATATTGAGAGAAAGGGGACCACAGGAAATAAATCCTGAGCCAGCCGTGGGAATTAATGCAAAAGCAACCCAAGAGACAAACTGCAGCAGCCCAAATCAATAGGAATATGAAAAAAACAAGATCCACTCATCAAATCTTGCTCCCAATCATTAATTTTATAACTAAAAATCAGCTCATAATGAGCTAATCTTTCACTAGACATTAATGAGATAGGGAAGTCAAAAATCAAATATCATTCAACTATTCAAAACATTACATAACCCCTCATATTTATAGGTATGAAAGGGGAATACAAAAGGTCACAAACACTTAATTAACACATAATTAAAAGCATAGAAATCTCCTCCCAAAGCTCTCGGTGATGAGGACATCGTCAGCATTTTCGACGCCGG
>NW_021482625.1:0-208 GCF_001605985.2 Dendrobium catenatum | reverse complement strand
CTTGAATAGGCAGTTTTCTGGTGCGCCGCGAGCGCCGAGAACGGGACATGAGGTATTAAGTTTTGAAAACATTATACCTTTACACAAGGACGATGGCGGTACGAATAATTAATAAGCACAAATTTTCTTCTTTTTCTTCTTTTCTTCTTTTTTGTTTCTTATTTTAACTAATAATAAAAAAATATTAATTTTAATATTAATAATAATA
>NW_021482624.1:0-274 GCF_001605985.2 Dendrobium catenatum | reverse complement strand
CACGATGGTCCGGGACGACGGAACCATGGGATCTTGATCGGGTCCATTATTCATTCCCCCACCATCCGCTTTAATTGCAAGATGGTGAAATTTCAATTTTAAGTATCAAACTCCTTAAATATCTCAACTCAAATTTCCAAACATCCAAACATTTCAAAATTCTTAAGCCCATTGATGCTACTATATGCCAGATAACACATATGTTCTACGTATCTGATTGACGACTAGCCTTAATCAAAAGTTCTCTCTTGTGATCGGGAGGGGTAATTAACTA
>NW_021482623.1:0-487 GCF_001605985.2 Dendrobium catenatum | reverse complement strand
TATCAAATTTTGAATTTCTAACCTTTTATGGGCTATGTGTTGTCAATCCAATTCTACTAAGTTTTTTGATTAAAACCAAGAGGTAACTTTCTCATTTTAAAAATATTTATTTTTTCACTAGATCAGGGAACATTTTTATCTCTTGTTCATTTTTTTTGTGCCTCCTCTCTTTTTGATAATGTTAAATGGGGAGAACACAGCAGTCTTGTACTGTTATCGTGTTTTGTATCTTATTTTCAAAAAATTAAAAACAACAAAAATATTTTTATCTCCCCTATTTTTTTAAAAGGGTTTATTCTAGTGAGGGGGAGATTAGGAGAAATTGCTTTTTTGAAAATTCAAATTGAAATGTTTTTGCCATCATCAAAAAGGGGGAGATTATTGCGGATCTATGGTTTATGATTTTGATGTTAGCAAACATTCCTTATTTCTCTAAGATTGCTTATGTGTTAACGTTTCAGGTCCACACGATCAGACTGCAATCTGG
>NW_021482622.1:0-216 GCF_001605985.2 Dendrobium catenatum | reverse complement strand
TTGTCTTTTCGGTTTTCTCCCTGGCTACTTTCCCGTGACTTCCTCTGTCCTATTTCCTGTGTTGGCCCCTCGGGTCCCTCCCTGGCTGTATTCCTGTGGCTTCTCCAACTTGTTTTCTGTGCTGTTTTTTGGGAGCCGTTTTGTGGTATCTTTTGGCCCTTTCTTCTTCCCCTTACCTGATTGGTTTGGTACGAGGTTGATGTTGGCTGTTTGGCT
>NW_021482621.1:0-300 GCF_001605985.2 Dendrobium catenatum | reverse complement strand
CCAGGATCTACAAGAATACGTGACAATCTGAAGTTATATATGTTCACTGTTATGTATAGTGGACGGTTGTGATCAGCCGTCCCTAAACATAGATCTTCATCAGAAAAAAAAAATTCAGGAACTCCTCTGGAACAAAAAGCTTCATCAGGCTGTACAGCTGCTAACTGGGCCATGCAAATATCCAGATCTAACAAAGCTTTGATTAACGCTTCCCTCATTTCTTTGGAAAGGATCAAGGCGTCGTAAATACTCAGTTTGGCAGACAGCTTCCTGAGATGAGCTAGGACATTGTAATCGACC
>NW_021482620.1:0-336 GCF_001605985.2 Dendrobium catenatum | reverse complement strand
CGGACAAATCCGGACACCGGACATAATAATTTGCCCTCATGATGATGGAGAAGATCATATATTAGACGTGACTAGGGTAGGAGTTCTCACATGCGCCTTAGGGAGATGAAATATAGTGGTAGAAATGATTTGATAGAGAAGAAGTACGTGCTATAAGTGTATTTTAAAAGTTTTATGTGTTAGATATGTAAATAGACAAATTTTGAATGCTGTGCATATAAATCTTCCTTTTGTTTAAATGACTTTTTAGTTGATTTTAAAAATATTTACAGTGAAAAAAAAAAATTTATAATCAAACTTATTATTGTATGATAGTTATATGAAAATTATTACATA
>NW_021482619.1:0-546 GCF_001605985.2 Dendrobium catenatum | reverse complement strand
AACAAGTACATAATAGAGCACTATCGCCTTCCACCCATAAAATTGTGAGGAACTGAGGTGGGGAAGAAATTTACATAATGTTGGCCATCATAGATCCAGTTGCTCATCAAAAAATAGATACAATCATTTTTCTTTTCCATAGTGGGGAATATGAGAGAACGATGGATTCCCCTTCCCTTTCACATTCCCCTTCTTTTTCTTTCACCCATTATTAGTTCTATCAATGCCTTACCACCAAGATTCTGTTGTGACTTCCATGTCTTGTCATTTGATGAGATCCAAGTCACAAGTTCTTTCCATCTTTGAGGATTTAATCAAGTCTGTTAACTTCCATTAAAAGTGTGTTGTGCATTAGTAAATAATAAATTTTAAGTGTTAAATATATAAATGTAATATATTTAAGTGATACGCGTGTAAAAAAGCAAATAACATAAACATGCATAAAAAAGTACGACTTTACACATGGGCATTTTCTATACCTTTATTAGCATGATAAATTAACACTGCCATTGCCAGGTCCCAAGTCTTGGATGAGAAAAGTGGAGG
>NW_021482618.1:0-1224 GCF_001605985.2 Dendrobium catenatum | reverse complement strand
TTTGTAGGGAAAGAGGATCAACAATATGTACATGCTTGATTTAAATAACATTGAATGTGTTGCATATTTTTACTTGACAACTGCTGTTGATGATTCATGATGTGGCACAGAAGAAGACTATGCCATGCTAGTATGAAAATCCTTATGAAAGTGACCCAAAAAGACCTAGTTGGAGGTGTCCCCAAACTGAAATTCTCTGAAGACCACCTTTGTTATGCCTGCCAATTAAGAAAGCAAGTCCACTCCTCCTTTCACCCCACTAAGGAAATTAACACCTCTAGACCTTTAGAAGTTCTTTACATAGATTTGTTTGGACCCATTAACACTGCCAGCTTGGGAGGGAAAGTCTATGGTTTTGTAATTATTGCTGACTACTCGAGGTTCACTTGGACTAGATTTCTTTTACACAAAAATGAGTCTTTTGAGGTGTTTAGAACCTTTTTTACTGGGATTCAGAAAAATCTAGGTTGTGAGATCTTGACTATCCATAGTGACCATGGGGGAGAGTTTTAAAATGAAAGGTTTGGAGATTTTTGTGAGGACAAGGTGATTAGCCACAACTTCTCAGCTCCTAGGACCCCTCAGTAGAATGAGGTAGCTGAAAGGAAGAACCGGACCTTAGTGGAAGCCGCTAGAGCCATTCTTACTGAGTATTCACTTCCAAAATACTTTTGGACTGAAGCGGTTAACACAGCTTATTTTATGTTGAATAGAGTGAATGTTAGAGCAAAACTAGATAAGGCACCCTATGAAATTCTTAAGGGTAGGACACCCAATCTTTCCCACCTTCATGTCTTTGGTTGTAAGGTTTTCATTCACAATAATGAGAAGTTTCACTTGGGCAAATTTGATCTTAAATCTGATGAAGGAGTGTTCTTGGGATATTCTAGTGTTGGGAAGTCTTTTAGGGTATTTAACAAGAGAACTTTGATGGTGGAAGAAACTACTCATGTAGTGTTTGATGAGTCTGATCCTAGGAAGCATGAAGTTGAGGATGATGATGATGTTGGAGAGATTATCACTGGAGTAGAAAATATGGAGAAGGGAGTAGAACACCAAAACACTTAAGGAGTAGGAGATGTTACCCAAGGAGTAGAAAATATAGATCTGGAGGAAAGCGTTGGACCTTCACACACCTTGCCTAGAGATTGGAGATACTATATAAGTCACCCCAAAGATTTGATCTTAGGAGACCTTTCTATTGGAGTTAGGACTGGACATGGG
>NW_021482617.1:0-221 GCF_001605985.2 Dendrobium catenatum | reverse complement strand
TGGGTGATGCCCTTCCTTAGACCCAAGGTTAGGTGATTCCTACCTTGGTTTCCCTGTTAATCTGTTTCTTAGGAGTAAGCCTTCTATCAGCGTCCTATAGAACTAATGTTGGGTGATGCCCTTCCTTAGACCCAGAGTTAGGTGATGCCTACTTTGGTTTCCCGGTTAATCTTTCTATTCGGATTAAGTCTTCTATCAGCATCCTATAGACCTAAGGTTGG
>NW_021482616.1:0-349 GCF_001605985.2 Dendrobium catenatum | reverse complement strand
CGCAACTTCCCTTCAAAATGTCGTTTGTAACTTCGTAGGCGGACCTCCTCACGTCATGAAATCTCCCACAGTCGTTCCTGTCCCATCTCGCATCTCCAATCGGCTTTGGTTATATGAGATCACGTGTGAGGGCCTCATTAGCTAGGATAAGTTTTCAAAATATGATAATAGTAAATAAAAATTAATCAACAATAAAGCTGAAACACTAAGGTCAACTTAACATTCATTAAAGATTTCATAATATTTCATAATATTCTACTTGCTTACTTATTAGATAATTCAGAATTAATCTAAATAGTTTATTCACATTAATCCTTAAATCAATTACAAGTAATCAAGTTCTTAAGTA
>NW_021482615.1:0-927 GCF_001605985.2 Dendrobium catenatum | reverse complement strand
TAAACAATAAAATGATTTCATTTCTCAAACAAAAAAAATATCATTGTAATATCATTACTTCAAACAACATAATCATTAGTTGAATGCGCAAAATTTCAAAAAATTCATTTTGCTGTAGCCGACAGAACATGATTGCGCGAAGGTCGAAAGTTTTAGGCGAATTCAAAGAATGCGCCCAACTGTTTGGCGCATCCAAAGAATGCGCCATTAGGTTCTGCGCATTCTTTGAATGCACCGAACAAAACCGCACATTCAAGTATTACGCCAAATGGTACAGCGAGTTCACTCCTTTCAAAATTATTTCGAAATCACGTTTTTCCACTTAAATTTGACGTCAACCTTGCTGGTTTCGAAAATTTGGCCTATCTACTATAAGAGATGGCTGTAACTTTTGTATAGATGATTGCAAAACTCTATGAAAAATAATTTTTTTAATGTTATCGTAAAAATCACCTTATAGTTCTTTTTTTTAAACAACAAGAAAATAATAATCAAATGGAGTTGTAATTACCGTCTAGAAAATTAAATTGTAGGAAATTTGTTCAAGTGGACCTCAAGATTTTAATCTCCAGTTTCTTAATATTTTTTTAAAATTAATGAAATTTAATGTATTTACCTATGGAAGTTTATATAATGATAAAATGTTACATAAAATGGGCTCGTGTTGTGGCACGACGGTTGATGATATTCATGTCTCCTGCCAATGTCACGTTCGAATCGCTCAACCTGTTAAAGGGGGAGATTTATATACATACCATCTTATACTATTCTATTTACATTTTTAACACATAAAATTTTAATATTACATACATATCACTCATAGTTCATTATCATATCAAATATGATTTATATAAATGAAATATGTGGATGATATGAATGAAATATGAGTGACATATTTGATATTAAAATTATATATATATATACATA
>NW_021482614.1:0-1497 GCF_001605985.2 Dendrobium catenatum | reverse complement strand
ATATGTGCTAATATTTTTTAGGTCAAGAAGGACTTGGAAATCATTAAATTTATCTTGATATTTAAAAAATTCATTCTTTTTCCATACATAACACAAATATAAAATAAATACAATAAATTTATGATCATTCTAATATAATATAATTTGTATAAGGAACTCATAGCAAAACTATTTTTTCCCATTACTACTATGGTTTGATATATATATATATATATAATGTAAAACTTAATCAATCATCCAAATAAAAAAAGTCATCAAATTTGTAGAAACAAATGATATTAAAAAATCAATTCAATGACTTAGCCATTGAAATTCTATATCGCAGTCAACTCAGGCAGATCCGAACGCATGCAGATTCGACTTAGCCATGATGTTACTCGACTCAAATGCGGGCACTACACAGACTTGACCCGATCACGGCAAACTCGATGCGAAATCCTGGGTCACGCGGGTCATTCCCTAGTTTTCGGGTCAACCCGAGCCCAACCCAGATTTATAAGCGGGTCCAAATCTTGAACCCGAACCCGACTCATTTCTCAAACGAGCTGATCATAATCCGAAATTTTCATATTAACACCTCTAAATTGAAGATATAATGATAAATACTAAATAGCTTAAGCATTAGTTTATTGAATATCCCTCCAATCCACAGCTCAAAGGCTTCTCAATGAAGCATTAATCATTAACACAAAGGGTCCCTCCTAAAGAATCCTTTCCCCAAGCAATTAGCCTCCCAAGCTTCTCTCATCCACACATTAGCTCACACTAACTCTAAAATATCTATATAAAAAAGGGAATTTTTTATCGTTTAGTCATCTTATTTCCTTCACCTTTTTCTCATGTGGGTTCCTTTTGTCTCTTTTTGTGATGATTCTGTTGAAGCTAAAGCACCACATGCTTTATTTATCCACTCTCCTTTCCTGTATAAGAACTCAGACCTTCATATCAATAATTAAAAGCCACCTAATAAAGAATCCTAGATTCATTTCATTTTTATAAAGTTTTATATTCTATTGGTAACTACGAGCTTTATGTTTGTCACCTTTTTCGCTACCAATAATGATCAATCGGGAATGGTTTATGAATAAAAAAATGGTGATGTACGTACGGCTTAATTAGACTGCCTAATTTGATGAAGTCGTATGCTAAGCTCAGAAAAAGTCTTTTAATTAGAATATAACAATAAAAAGGACTTTTAATTAGCATGTTTATATTGTTGTAGAAATAAATAAATAAATCCATCAATTCAAGAAGCTTTTGCATGGCCATTTAATAGGATAATATTTTCCATAAATTGCCGTTCAAAAGGATTGGTTCACGTGAAACACGTGACATGACACTTAAGCTATTAACAAAAACATAATAAGAAAAGAAATACAACTCTCAAATCTCTATCTAAGGTTTCTTCTGGGCCGAATTTCTTTCTGCTTCTAAAAGCATCTTTTTGGCATCAAAATTTTAATTTTTGTACTGAAAAGCTGCTTTAAGAAGCAGTAA
>NW_021482613.1:0-221 GCF_001605985.2 Dendrobium catenatum | reverse complement strand
AGATAAATATTGTGAGAGAAATTAAGGAAATTAGAGAAAAACATATAATTGATATTAATCCCTAAAAACTCATAATCATAGCTTGATTTTTATTTTTACATGGAATATATTAAAATTCCAAAGAAAATGAGGGGTTGCACATAGAATATGGCTAAGTACAATAATTATTATAAATTTTTTTAATATTTCATTATTAAAAATATGTTTTAATTAATTAGTTT
>NW_021482612.1:0-295 GCF_001605985.2 Dendrobium catenatum | reverse complement strand
TCCAACCACTAAAATTTAAACATGTAGAAAAATAAACATGCAATAAAAAGTAAAGACATAAGAAAATAGAATTTATAGTGGTTCTATCCAACTATACCTACGTCCACTCCCTAAAGACTCCTTCAGGTATTGCACTATACCAAAGTGACTATCCTTTTACTCCCACAGTAAGGCGAAGAAGACCTTATAATAACCTCTCTTTTAATAACCCTAGTGTGGCAAAGTACTGTCATCATTTCTCACCCTCCTAGTGATGGCAGAGTATCAGCATCCTTTCTCACCCTCTTGGTGATGG
>NW_021482611.1:0-202 GCF_001605985.2 Dendrobium catenatum | reverse complement strand
TAAGAAAAAAATTACAATAATTATCGATATATCATCAAAAAATTATCTTGAGCGGGCATGAATCTCGAGGCAAAGTCAAGTTGGGAACTTTAAAAATTAAATCGACCATCTTAATTCCAATTTCAACAAACTTACAGTCGAACTGAACGTCTCGAAAATACGAACCCAATGACACCATATTCGACTCAATATGAGCCCAAAT
>NW_021482610.1:0-289 GCF_001605985.2 Dendrobium catenatum | reverse complement strand
TTCAATCAGATAGAGATGAAAGTAAATCCACATCTGACGCAATATTTATTTTAGGAGGTGGATCCATAGTTTGGAGAAGTATAAAACAATCATGTATTTCTGACTCAACTATGGAAGCTGAATATGTGGCTGGTGCAGAAGCGGCTAAAGAGCAGTTTGGCTCCGTAATTTTCTAATAGAATTGGAAGTTGTTCCAAATTTAGAAAAACCTCTAACACTGTTTTGTGATAATAGTGCAGCTATATCAAATATAAAAGAAGCCAGAAATCATAAAAGGGCAAAGCATATA
>NW_021482609.1:0-524 GCF_001605985.2 Dendrobium catenatum | reverse complement strand
AGGTCCCCCTGAATAGTTTCCTCGAGCCCCTTTTTCTGATTTCTTCTGATCTTCCACCAACTGCGCCAGTTCCATAACCTTCCCTAGGTTCCTTGGCTCCAGCACCCTGATCGATGTTCGTATCTCCGGTTTAAGCCCGTTCATGAAGTTCCCTTCCAGGGATAACTCTGAAATGTGATCCAATCTGCTAGCCAAATACTCAAACCTGTTGTGGTAATCTACCATAGTCCCCTCCTGAGTAAAGGCAAAGAATTGCTCATAAAAGTCTCCAACCCCATCGGCTCGGAAACGCTCCAATAAGCAATCTTTGAACTCTCTCCAGCTTCGGATGGGCTCCCTCCTGTCACGCCACTGATACCATGCTAAGGCTTTTCCTTCCAAACACAATCCCGCCGCCGTCAGCTTCTCTTCCTCTGTCAGCCCGTTGACAGCGAAGTAACGCTCCGCCTTGTAGATCCAACCATGGCCGTCTTCACCCTCAAAGACAGGCATCTTCAGCTTCCTCACCCGTGGGTCTCCTCCGT
>NW_021482608.1:0-592 GCF_001605985.2 Dendrobium catenatum | reverse complement strand
ATTTGGAGAAGAAAGATTCATGTGGAAGGAAAACCGTTGAGAGAAGATTAGATAAAAGACCGAGATAAAATAGAAAAAGTAAGGTAGAAGAAGATAACTCGCAAGCTAAATAACTTGTAGGTTTTACTGCGATTACGCTAGCAACAATAACAACCAACCTCTTACAATAAGAAAATAGCCCACACACACACACACACACACACACATATATATATCATCCAAAAACTTAAGGAAAAAAGAAATAAAATAAAATACATAAAAATGATAAAAAAATGATTCCATCAATTCTCCCCTTGTGAAAGAATCTCATATCCTGATTAGAATGCTTAAGTCATTCGGTGGTAAATATCAGGATGACAATGCTTCAACTCCTCATCACCAATTGTCAGTCAAGGGGATGTCCATTCCATCTAACCAAGAGTCGTCGGTGCACTCCTTGTCTTGTTTAAATAGTACAGTTATCCACAACATCATCATGAATAGTAAAGGAAAAAAGACTTACACAACTATATGCTTTTAGCAGCACCTATTAATATATTCTCAATAATGGAATTTTTTTTTTTTTCAAAATAAGGCTTTACTTGATATGTGA
>NW_021482607.1:0-308 GCF_001605985.2 Dendrobium catenatum | reverse complement strand
AAATCAATAAATAAATTAAAAAATAAATATTAATATTTTTAAAAGATCATAATAATTAATTTGATATTACAATGAATATTAATTTTTCCACTAAAAATTCTGCCGAAAATCCGATGGAGTTCCATCGAAAATATTTCATTAGAAATCTGTCAGAAGTCCGTCGGAAATATGTCAGAAGTCCGTCGGAAATATCGTTGAAAATCCGTTGAAAATATTCCGACGAAAATCCTGCAGAATTTCTGACATAAAATTTCCTCCGGTAATTAGCATTTTTCTGTAGTTGAAAAACATAAACAAGAACAGTTACG
>NW_021482606.1:0-317 GCF_001605985.2 Dendrobium catenatum | reverse complement strand
AAAGCCTATGAGGCTTCCATGGAATAGATAGGGCCATGCCTTGCAAAGAACAAATTGCCTATAATTCTCTTAATCTCTTATGCATTTTGGAAAATAGAATCATTCCCTCCAACTTTCTTAATCGCTCTTTTATTAGTGCTAATCACTTATCCCCTTCTTAAAATAGCGGTAATAAATTTGATCTCTCACAGTCTAGTCAAATATGGATTAAATGGAATAATGCTTAAGTCACATTTGCCAAAAAATTATTTCTATGTAGATCATTCATGATTTACTTAAATATGGGACTTTTACATCTCTTCACTTTGCTATGTTCT
>NW_021482605.1:0-273 GCF_001605985.2 Dendrobium catenatum | reverse complement strand
TGGGACCCACTTTGATAAATTTCTTTAATGATGGATATCTAGGAGTACACACTAGATGTCACGCCATTATTTGAATATATATATTTTCTCTAGAGATGTGAGTCTCTATATTTATTTTTACTTTACGCCGGGACCTTTCGACAGTGGATTCTTGGATATGCATCCAAGTGTCACACCCCGATGCTCACCGCACATATCTTAATTCTTGTTTGTTTTACCATCATAAAAGATGGAAACTTTTAGCTCTATCGGGACCTTTCAGTGATGGATCTT
>NW_021482604.1:0-344 GCF_001605985.2 Dendrobium catenatum | reverse complement strand
CACCTCCTTCCTAAGTCCATGTCTAGTCTTAACTCCACTAGAAGGGTGTCCTAACATCAAATCTTTACGGTGACTTGTAGAGTATCTCCAATCTCTAGGCAAAGTGTGTGAAGGTCCAACCCTTTCATCTAAATCAAAATTTTCTACTCCTTGGGTGACTTCTCCTACTCCTTAATTATTTTGGTGTTCTATCCCCTTCCACAATTTTTTTACTCCAGTTGTAATCTCTCCAACATCATCATCTTCTACTCCATATTTCTTAGGATCAGACTCATCAAATACTATATGGGTTGTCTCTTTCACCATAAAAGTTCTCTTGTTAAACACCCTAAAAGACTTCCCAA
>NW_021482603.1:0-504 GCF_001605985.2 Dendrobium catenatum | reverse complement strand
TAATATTTTTTTGTTATTATAACCAGTGTATTTTTTTGTCATTATAACACAAGCGAAATGATCACCCTGACAGACCTTTACTCCGTCCTCACAGCCATAGTGCCACTCTACATCGCAATGATCCTCACTTATGGCTCTGTCCGGTGGTGGTGGATCTTTTCGTCGGAGTAGTGCTTCGGCATCAACCGCTTTGTGGCCATCTTCGCAGTTCCACTCTTCTCCTTCCACTTCATCTCCACCAATGACACCTACGCCAAGAACTTCCGATTCTTCACCGTTGATACTCTTCAAAAGGTGATCGTTCTCTCTGCACTTGCCATTTGGGCTAGGCTCGGCTCGCTACTCATTAACTATTTTAACAGTCCTTCAAAGAATGCAGCGATGGACTTTACTTTCATCCGTCGCAGGTGGTGACGGCGGTGAGAGTGGTGTTGAGCTTTCTTGAGATTCGTCTGAGCTTCGTCGCCGGTGGAATTGTCGTCTTTGAGGAGGTAATCGATGCTG
>NW_021482602.1:0-295 GCF_001605985.2 Dendrobium catenatum | reverse complement strand
GGTGCACGGCTTCAATGAGAAAGGACAAAGAACTATAAGATCATATCATCGAGAGCTGTACACAGAGGCTAAATTTCATATCATCGATGCAGACACTTCATTCAAGGCACTATTGGGCAGACCATGGCTCCACGAAAATGGTCTTATTCCATCAACTATGCACCAATGTATGAAATATCTAAAGGATGGAGAAGAGTTCCGAATCTCTGGAGATATACAACCCTTCTCAGTCCACGAAGTGAAAATTTACGATGATGCAAAATACTTCATTCCAAATGAAATAAAGCCGATGAAA
>NW_021482601.1:0-283 GCF_001605985.2 Dendrobium catenatum | reverse complement strand
TTCGTCGTTCGTTGCTGTTGGATATTTTGTTTGTCTCGCTGTAACGACTCCGAACCCTACTTCTGTTTTCGAAGATTTTGAGGTTTTGTAAAATGGTGCTTAGATTTGTGTTTTTATAAGTGATTTTCATACTCGGTTTGGTACTGGCGAAGATTTCACCGCATAACTTTTGGTATGTTGTGGATGTGATTATTCTGCACGTTTTGATTATTTTCTGGCAGATTTCGTCCGGTCCGTTTTGGTTCTGCGGAGTTTTATTTTGACTGCAATTTATTATGATGTC
>NW_021482600.1:0-314 GCF_001605985.2 Dendrobium catenatum | reverse complement strand
CCAGCAATGCAAACGTATATGAGCAATTAATAGAGACCATGAAGAATCTGAATACGAGGACTTATCTGCTAGCAAAGAGTTTGGTCGATCAAACGGCACAGTCTGCACGTTAGATTAAGCAGGTCATTGGTTCCGACCTTATTTTTTTGTAGTTCAGAAGCCTGTATTATTTTATTCGAATATATGAGAAATTTGTTAGGATAATGTGGTAGATTCCTGTTGCTTTGTTAAGTGAATTAATATTTGAAAATATTCATAGAGTCAAGCTTGGTTATACCTTTTTCTTATTTCTTGTCACGAAATCAAGCAATTTT
>NW_021482599.1:0-219 GCF_001605985.2 Dendrobium catenatum | reverse complement strand
TTTGATGTGAAAAATATCTTTGCAGATATATTGGAATATCTTAAAATGAATAGAAAAAGTTCTTACTTGTGTTGTTTGACATTTGGGATGAGGAAGAACGGGATAAAATTAAATGGGAGAATGTGCTCACCTCTCTATCTTGTGGAAGTTTGGGAGGTAAAATTTTGGTAATAACTCAGATGGGATTCTTCTACTAAGTTCTACGTTTTAGACCCTATA
>NW_021482598.1:0-697 GCF_001605985.2 Dendrobium catenatum | reverse complement strand
TAGAATTTCTTCCACGGGGTACCTTATACAAAGTTACATTTGGAATTTGTTCGAGAAGCTTCATAGTGTACTGATAGTATGGAAGAAGTTTAGGTTTCAAGACTTTGTAAATACCAGCAACTTGATTGATAATAAGTTGAGAATCTCCAAAGATCTTGATTTCCCCAATTTCCATTGATATTGCTAATTCTAAACCAGTTATTAGAGCTTCGTATTCAGCTTCGTTATTAGTGCAAGGCTCTAATAAATGATAAGAATAACGCAACAATCCTTTTTCAGGGGTTATGAAAACCAACCAGATACCGGCCTTCCCTGGGATTACTTCCTGAGGTTCCCCAATATTTTGTGAAGATGCAGCACCATCAAAATATAACTCCCAGGTATTTCTTTCCTGCTCCTCTAAACTCATAATTTGTTCATCAGGGAGATCATCATTTAGAGGGGACTCAGCAGGGATCGGGTGTGCTGCTAAGAAGTCGGCTACGGCTTGACCTTTGATAGCACGTAAGGGTATAAACGTGATATCAAACTGGAGTAAGAACATTGACCATTTTGCCAAACATCCTGACAACGTTGGACGAGTCATCAGGTATTGGAGTGGATTGACTCTAGAAATGAGATTGATTTTATGAGCTAACATGTAATGCCTTAATTTCTGGACAGCAAAAATTAAGGCTAAACAATGTTTCTCAATAGG
>NW_021482597.1:0-201 GCF_001605985.2 Dendrobium catenatum | reverse complement strand
TTCATCGTGTTGTATGATATGGATCAAATTATAATATCTCATGTTATAAAAATTAATTAAACATTTATTTTTAAAAATTTTAATTTTAAAATATAACTATTCGTACAATATAAACACCATATCATATTGGACGATCTGTTATAATAAAAAATCTTGTTGGTAATTAAATTAGGTAAAATTTTAATTTGAAAAGTTATTTTA
>NW_021482596.1:0-3534 GCF_001605985.2 Dendrobium catenatum | reverse complement strand
ATATATATATAAATCATAGCAAATTAATCAAACTTATTTTCTATTCTAATACTTGCTAATCATCAATCTGGCTTTTTCACTCTATATATGATGGGTGGTAGACAGCCAAATATATTTAAAGAACATAGCCATACAATCATCTTTCTATCATCTTATCTTTTTTTTATCATCTTTTGATGTTCATAATATAATTATAAATAGTCTTTTAATTACTTTTGTAAAATAAATTGCAAATGCAAAAGTACAAATTTTGTTGTACTAAAATATCAATTTGTACTCATTAATTGCATCAACACTTGACCACTCCACCAAACTATAAATCAAACTTTTTCTTTTTCTAATTAGTTTTCTTATAGCTACCCCATCATATCCTCTTTAAGGTCGGTCAAGGGAATATTGGACTGACCTCCAATTATGTATAGAATGTTTAAAATATTCATAGGAAAATATTTATATCAAGATAAAGATTCTTATTAAGGGCTATTGATTTGAAATATAAGGGGTATAAAGTATTTCAAATGCACGTGATTCTGAAGGTATTGATATTAGGTTTGAACTTTGAAGCAAAAGAAACGAATATCAAGATTTTAAAGTACGTAAAATTCAGATTCTTATTCAACTGATGTATTCGAAAATCATAATATTTGATCGATTTCCACGTAAAATGTAAATTATTTGTTATTATTATCGTCCTCACATCCAATCGTCACCCACAGATGGCCTCTGCCCGTCGCCGGCCATTATCTCCTGCCACCACGGTAGTCGTAGCACACTGTCGACAGTCACCAGTCTCCATCAGTTACTCACCATCACTATCATTGAATTTTATAGTCGTTTATTTTATTTCAAGTCAAATCAAAATTAAAGTAATACTCTGTATTTATTTTACATTTATCGAAACAACTCAAACCATTTAAAATACAATGCATTACTTTAATCTCCATTTATTTTTCAGCAAATCAAATGGCACCTAAATTAATTTGGTTATTCAATATGTTTCAAATTTAAACATGTAATTAATCAAGAAAATAAAAGAATTTTATCTTTTTATAAGAAAAAAAATATATTTTTTTAATTTAAGAAATAATAATAATTGAATATATCGATGATATAATTTTTTTTTTTTCAAGAATGAAAATTTTGAAGGAGGGAAAAGCAGATCGGCATAGATTTTGGAATAATTATTACTTGCTTGATGGCTTCTGGGGGGTTAGAACATCGCAGAATAGTTTTTCCATTCAAGGACTACTATAAATCTTTTCTAAGACCTAGAGAAATCTAAACATTAAAAATATTATTATTATTATATTCATAAAATAATAAGATATTAAAATTTATAAATGTTAATTTATTGATTAATGATCAAGTGCATTAGGTCGGTAAGGTAATAATATATTATTATTAATATTTAATATATATATTATATATATATATTATATATATTTATAATCACTTTCTTATATATTTTGATTTATTTTACTAATTTTATTTAAATTTTTATTTTCATATACTATTATAATTTCCTTACCATATATATTTTCTTATTTTTGTTATAAATTGACTGGTGCGTGAGGTCTCTTCGAACTGCGTAAAAATTAAGCTTGAGTTCCGTCTTGATCTCATTCTATATAAATCAAGTCATTGATATGGGTGATTGAGCTCGACTCGACTGCATTTACACCTTAGACAAAAAAAGGAAAGAAGACGTGTATGATCAGCCTACCACTACTGCTGGGAGAATAGAGAAGAGAAGTTCTCTCACAATGGCCTCTCTTCTCCTGCTTCTCTATCACCAAACGAAGCTCAGGTAGTTGACTTGGTTCTCAAAAAAAGATATTGCAATTATTGTAAATTTTTTGCACGTTGTTTAATCGTTTTTGAATCATTGAGCCTTTAAGCATTCAGACTGAGAAAAAAGTGACGAGAATAAGTGCATGGAATTTGAACTTTTCATGTTAGGATTAGACAGAGATTTATCCTTTTTTTTTAATCTTAAATGCCATTTCAATTTAACTTATATGATTATTTTTTAATAATAAATGCAATATATACTAATATATAATATATATATAAAAATATATATATTATAAATATAAATTCATATTAATTAATCATATATCAATTAATTAATCATATATTAAACTCAATTTAAAATAATTTCAATATTTTAAAAAAAAATCATTATAATTTAAGTTAGGATCAGTTTGGCTAGTTTTCTCACTACGTTGCAATATTTTTCATATAGCAATCATAATTAATTTTGTTTGACTACTATTTCTCACTATATTTTAGAAATTTTTGTGATGAAAATATATATTTTTATAGCAACAATAGCTAAGTTATTTTCGTCATAGCAACTTCACAATTAAGTTTATAAGAAGTTGCAACCATCCCAAAGAGGAGAAATTATTCTATGCAGAGACCGGACACATATTGTCATCCGGAGACCAATCAGAATGTATCACGTCAGCAGTACCGAGCATAGAGATGACGTGATGTATTCTGATTGGTCTCTGAGCCGCATTCAACATCCGCACAGAATAATTAATCTCCAAGATACCTTAGATTAGAATAATATTACGACCCAAGTTTTCTTCTTTGTATACAATAATAAGTACAGAGGCATATTCTGATTAATGAATCATCTTTCATAAATTTCTCTATTTAATTATCATTGGTGTATGAAATCTTTTCCTATCCATTTGGGGTGGAAAGAAAAGCTGTAAAGAAAAGTTGATTCCAAGTTCATGGATTTACTTTGTGATTTGCGGTTATAATAGCTGCAATTATTGCTCTTTGACCACTTCACTGAGCACAAATCAGAGCGACAGAGAATCAGAGCTCACATATTCAAAGGATTCTAATTGCGTGCCATAATTTTGTGAGTGAAAAGGTGCACAAGATTTATGTTAGATTTATTTTTGTTAGGAACTTAGTTAACAAGTATGGGAGCTTTGCCTCTCAATGGATTGATTTGCTATCCAGTCTTGAGAAAAAGATCTTGTTGCCATCTTCGGAGCACTACTAGGATTTTGACCTTTTTTACGGCTTATGATTATCGTACGATGATCATTTTTGATTCACTACGGAAACTTAGTGGTTGAAAGACCGGTCACCTGTCCGATCGCTAATACCTTAATAGCGAAATATTATAGCTACCTCAAAAGCTAATTAAAGATTGCAACAATAATTGTTCTCAACATTATCATCAAAAGAACTAAAAAAATTATAGCTAGTGATCATTTTGAAACTGTTTTGCGGCTTATATGTCCAAAGATTTCTTTATTTTTTATGAACACGAGGATCATGTGTTTGTTTTCTTATTGAACTTTATAAATTTGTAATTGATATGTGCATGCATGGCTGAACTTTTTAAGGTTTTCTAGAGTTCATTTTATAAATAGTTTTAGGTATTTTGCTCTACACATAACATAAAATTTCAATAGTTTTATAATTCTTTTACTCCTACATTAAATATGGCATCGGTTGCTTGTGTTATTTAAACTCCTTCCTTCAAAAGTTAAAGTGAATGCA
>NW_021482595.1:0-297 GCF_001605985.2 Dendrobium catenatum | reverse complement strand
TACAATGCTTAGCTTTTTTTCCCTTTGTTTTTGGCATTATATAATAATTGGATTGTTTATTGCCTTGCCTCCTTTCCGAAAGTGTAGGGTTTTGTCCTCTTCTTTTTGGAAGAAAGTTTGAGAACACTTTTTTGTAGGGGTTGAGTGGAAGGGGGGAAGTAAGTTGCTTTTAGGTTTTTAGTGGAGAGAGCTATAGCAAGCCAATCCTAATTTCTTTCTTTGTTTCATTTGGTGGTGGGGGTGGGTGGAAGCAGGGAAGCAAGTTTTTGTTAGGGTTTTAATGGAGAGAGCTATGTC
>NW_021482594.1:0-293 GCF_001605985.2 Dendrobium catenatum | reverse complement strand
AAAACGTCATGGAAGGCTACTCCCTTAAAATTTGGCTCGACTGAGCCATAATTGAGCCTCTTTACTCTAATGAGGTGCAGTCTTCCTACTCGTCCATCATGTCATGTTGAATGCATAATTTGATAAATTTTTTTTACTTTTATTTTGAAAAATAATGGCTTGATAACTTGGACAGGGTTAGACACAATATTATAATTTTTATATTTTAAAATAGTTCATAAAAAATTGAATAAGTATAATATTAAAGATAATTTAGAAATAATAAGTCATTTAACTATAATTGGTGCTTAAAA
>NW_021482593.1:0-1469 GCF_001605985.2 Dendrobium catenatum | reverse complement strand
TCTATGCCATTGATCGAAGGATCAATGACCCAAATTTTGCACTATAAAGGCCATTATAGACTGAACCATAGGGTGGGTTTTTTACGATTTTCTCTCGATAGGATCGACCAACTTCGATGAAAATTTAAACTTAAGTTGAGGAAGTCAACATAAATCATGGGGTGTGACTTGTTCAATTTTAAAATTACTTCATGAAAAGCTATTTAAGCTAAGGTTTCATAGAGTAGGGTTAGCATTTCACCTTAATTTAATGGACAAATTAGTCTGTTTAATGTCTTATTGCATTTGTAGACTATCAACACTCCATTTTGTAGAAGAAATCATGGCTGAAAACATAATAGATCACCTGGTATAAGCCTTAGATGGAAAGTGCTTGAACTCGCCAGAAAACTGCTCGCCGGCGATATTAACCGATTGAATTGTGCCTGGGAATAAGTAGAGGGATACCAGAGAAGCTTGAATTGATTGAGAGCTCCACTAGAAGTGCTTGAGGTAGTGAGAGAGAGGCTAGGGTTAGAATGATTGGCATTTTAGGCTCAGATTGAATGGTCGGTTGAGATCAGCAAGTGGAGCTACTAGATACTACCAAATGTATTTGGGGTAGTTGGAAAGCTGAGGGAGAGGACATCCCAAGGACAATCCACATAGAAAGGCTTTTGTCCCCACTTGAGCATGCACTGATGGCAGCCCTTGGATCTCGATCTAATGGCTATGGGTAGCTCTATGAAGGTTCTAAAGGTTGATCAAATAGCTGGAAAGGCTTAGGATTAAGAGGAGATTAGCTTAAGAGGTTTTTTGGCCATCTTTGACCCCTCCAAAGCCCATGTTGACTACTTGACAAGTCAACATGCCACATGGGCTTGTGAGTTAGCATGTAGGGATACCTTGAGCTGGTTTGGAAGGATCCTAAGGACTTAGGCTAAAATGCTTGAAATTTGAAAATGTATTCAATGTGGCTTTGTCAAGTGTGGATATGTTGACTTTGTCAACTTGATTGGACTTAATTGGCCCATGATTAGAAAATATTTAGGCCATGGTTAGAAGTTGATTATAGGTTTGAAAAGGGTTGGAATAACCCATTTAAAGCCATTAAGAGACATTTGGATCAACCTAGGTTGACTTGGTCAATCATATTGACCCAAGATCTCGTCTTGGGCTTAACATGTTTGATTTAATGTTTTTAGTTGAATGGAAGTGGTTCCATTCAAAAATAAGTTCATTTGATTCAAAATTTCTCATTACACCCCTAAAGGGTATTTTGGTTATTTTGAGTTGACTGGTCAACCAGGCTTAACCAGGGTCTGGGTAAATCCAAGGGTCTGAGTAGATCATAGGGTATGGATTGATCTATAGTCTAGGAAGATTTTAGGGTCTAGGTAGATCTTAGGGTCTAGGTAGATCCTAGGGTCTGAATTGGTCTTAGTGACCTCATACAGAAATGAGGTCAACAAATAGGTGGAGATCGATCA
>NW_021482592.1:0-1372 GCF_001605985.2 Dendrobium catenatum | reverse complement strand
AGTGGAAAAAGGTAAAAATGGTAAGGATGTTCATATTCCTTTTGACGTTATTTACTTTCGATGTAGGAAACCTAGACATATGAAAAATCAGTGCTCTAATTTAAAAATTCTTCCTACGAAAGAAAAGGGTAAGGCGAAACAAACTTTGAACTGGGGAAATAATGAAAGGAAAAAAATCTCATGGGAAGATCTGGTCTCTGAAGCATCGGACCAGGAGAGAGATAATGGTTAAAATCCTTTTTTTTGTTGTGTTTTTTTTTTAATTTTTTTTCATTTTTTATTTTATGTTTTAGTTTTGTTTATTATTTGAAATTTTTGTTTTCATTGAAGTTTTCTCTGATCAACACACACATTCACTTTTCTAAAAATGAGAAATCTACTTCCTATTTTTTCTTGAAATCTTTAGTAAGTTGTGTTTGACTTCTCTAAAATATTTAGAGGAAGGGAACTCATAATTTTGTTTCTCTTTCTCTCTTCTTAAAGAGGTTATTTTACTTTTGATTCAAAATCTTCATCATATTTTAAATTGGATTTTGAAACTGATTTTTTTATCTCCCTATATTTTTTCTATCGCATAGGAATCTTTTGCAAGATTGTTGAATCCACCATAAAATTTTCTTAATCAAGTTGTTCGTGTTGTAAATAATTTGGGTTTACTTTGGTTTTGAAAATATAATAAAGAAAGCATATTTTTTTGAAAATAATTAAAAAAAAAATGGCCAATGATGCCAAACTAAAAGATGCGCAATGACACCAAATTAAAAAAAATACACAAAGTGTATTAAAATCAAAAGATGCTCAAAGAGCCATTCACGTGATAAAAGGCATAAAATGAGCCCACAAAAAAATGCTTATTTTTTCTTATACTACTAAAAACTTAAGAAAATCCTTAATATGTTTGAAACTTGTGCTTGAAAATTTTGGTTTCTGATTCAGCAATTCGTGCATTGATCTTCTATTAGATATGTTTTATGAAAGGAGTTTTAAAAAAAAATTAATGTTTCTTTTTCCCATTTATTTCTTGATTTGGATATTGAATTAAAAATTTTTTTGAGCCTTTAAAAGAACTTGAGTTTGGATTATCAAATTATGAATTTCTAACCTTTTCTGGGCTATGCATTATTAAATTCAATTCTACTAAGTTTTTGATTAAAACCAAGAGGTAACGTTCTCATTTTAAGAATATTTGTTTTTTTTCACTAGATCAGGGAACATTTTTTCTCTTATTCATTTTGTTTTTGTTTGTGCCTCCTCTCTTTTTGATAATGTCAAAGGGGGAGAACATATTGTTGACTGTTATCGTGTTTGTATCTTGTTTTAAAAAAAAAATTAAAAACAACAAAAATATGTTTATCTCCCCTAATTTTTAAAA
>NW_021482591.1:0-304 GCF_001605985.2 Dendrobium catenatum | reverse complement strand
CTGAAGCAATCATACAACAATAATATGCCTATTTGCCGTATCATTTTTGACTTAATGTACTTAATTAATCGCTATCATAATATTTTTTATAATAAATTATTATAAAATAGAAAAAAAAAACTAAAAAAGGAGGTGGACGGAAATGGTATTATGAAGGAGCAAGATTTTAAAAAAATTAAAAGGAAGCTATTGCTCCAAATGATTTGATGCATTCAGTTAAATGAATCAAAGTATTTGGCACATTCAAGTTCTTCCCATCTTCATCAGATAAGATTTCTAATAATCTGCACATTCTTATCATTCC
>NW_021482590.1:0-289 GCF_001605985.2 Dendrobium catenatum | reverse complement strand
ATATGTCGTTTTAGTGTAGGGGACGGTTTTCAAAAGATATTTAAACGAGTTATTTTTAGATCGTCTGTACGATCGTATGTACGATCGGTTAAGTCAAAGGTTTGTACGAAGGGACGCATCGTAAGTTGTGTTGATTATGAAAAGCTGTTACATTTTGGACGAATTTGATCGTCTCTATGAAATAATTTTCGTCCAGACGAACGATGATTTTCGTCAAGAGCGAACCTTTTTCGTCCAGGACGAACGTATCGTTTTTTCTTTAAATATGAAGGCTTTCTAACTCAACAAT
>NW_021482589.1:0-362 GCF_001605985.2 Dendrobium catenatum | reverse complement strand
GGAACGTCGTAATCGGGACAGGGAGGTGTCTCCAGCTCAGGATCTTGTACCCAAGGTTCTGAAGTTCTCTGCGGGCAAGGCTCAAGTGTCCAAAACAAAAGGCGTGCAATCTAGAACCGCCAAAGAACGACGTGCCAAGGAGTTAAGCCATCTGGGTCCCTTACAAAATCTTCCGGGAGTCAGGAGGAACAAAGCTTCAACCGTTAAAGTGGCTCCTACCTTGGTAGGAGAGGGAGTTAATGTCATTGATAAGTCTGTTGCTGGCAAACTGGACAAGGAGTTCGCTGCACAATGGCAGGAAATGTATTCGGAAGCTTTTTGCGGTGGGGACGCTTCCCCTTTGGTTGTTAATGTTTAACATC
>NW_021482588.1:0-408 GCF_001605985.2 Dendrobium catenatum | reverse complement strand
ATCATAGAGCACACAATCTTATTCATATCAAGCTTGATAAAGTCCTCATTAATGATGATTGATTGGACATTTGGACCTATTTCCCCTATCTTACAATAGAGTTGGAAGTCCTAAATGCTCAAACCATTCCCCTTTAGTCATCCAAATTAAAACCTCTCACAACAAAAGCCATAAATTCCTTTTCAAAATCTAATGGACTAAAAACCATAGAGATAACAATCCTATTCAGATTAAGCATGTCAGTATGTATTAATGATAATTGGCTGGACCTATTTCTCTTATCTTACTAGAGAGTTGAAGGTCAAAAATGCTCAAACTACTCCCCTTTGTTCATCCAAACTCAAGCCTCTAACAACAAAAGCCATATACTCATTTTCAAAAATTATTGGCCTAAACAACAACACTTTT
>NW_021482587.1:0-301 GCF_001605985.2 Dendrobium catenatum | reverse complement strand
AGGGAATAACACTTAACTTGTCATGGCATATTTTTGGATGTAAGGTGTTCATACATAATAACAAAAAATATTTTTTTAGAAAAATTTAATTAAAATTTGGATGAAGGAATTTTTCTTAAAAACTCTAGTATTAGAAAATCATATAGAGTATTTTATAAAAGAACATTGGTAGCTGAGGACACCACACATGTCATATTTAATGAATCTGGCATTTTGGAAAAGCCAATTTTGGAAGAGGATGATTTAGAGAATAATTCTCAAAGAATTGAGAAGATAAACTTGGAAGAAAATTTAGAGAAAG
>NW_021482586.1:0-494 GCF_001605985.2 Dendrobium catenatum | reverse complement strand
AATCCAAGTGGTTGCACGTCACCGGCGGCGAGTTCTCAGGCGAGTCCACCACCTAGTCCGTCCCAGGCTTGTAGAGGTCGATCCAAGCGTGTTCGAGCTCGGTTTCGTGCTGGGGATCTACACTTGGACAGTCTACAAGCTCATCTATCCAGAAATTTTGAAGAGATAACGATCTTAGATCTAGCTCACACTAGATGGATTTAATTAGCTTTGCATATAAAGTGTTTTAGACCCAACGAATGATCCCCCGTTATTTATGTTCATCTCACCGTATTAAGTTTAAAATTTCAAAGGATTTGGTTCACCCGATCGAAAGAACCAGCCCAAAAATGCTTCCTAGGGCGTCTTTCGTATTAGGGTTCGCATGTACGTTTTCTGGACCGTTGATCATTTGATCAACGGCCCAGATCGAGCCATCCCGCCGTTTGACTCAGTCGTGTATTTGATCCTTCGTTCTATTATCCGTCCGATGAGATCTGGGCCGTCTGTTCCAA
>NW_021482585.1:0-208 GCF_001605985.2 Dendrobium catenatum | reverse complement strand
TGGGAGGATGGCTTTAAGGGCACGAGGTCGAGGCCGTGCTTCATTAGATAGAAGAGCAGCACCTGTGTATATTGATCTGGAATCAGACTCTGATGGTGAACTAGAAAATCAAGGTGCTGCCTTCTCTCTCAACTATCAAAACATAAATACTCCTCCAAAATTTGATCTCACCTTAGACCAGGACAGTGACCCTGAGGCAGATATCTCA
>NW_021482584.1:0-951 GCF_001605985.2 Dendrobium catenatum | reverse complement strand
CCTCACCTTCTTTTGGTGCGATGCCTGGTTTGATTTCCTCAATCTTGATAAATATAGCTAAAATCCAAAACACTCCATTAACAGACAATATTGATTTCTTCAAGTATTTATCATTAGTTTAACATTTATGTATCTTAAAGATGTCATAATTATATGATTTTATGCTTGTAGGATTCATCATGTCAAGACGTTCAATTTGATTATAAACATAAAAGATTTGGAGATCATTTGATCCTCTAATAAGTATCTTTAGACTTCAATTGGTACAACTTTCTTGCTGCTTTCTAAAACAACTTTTTACTACAATTTTTTTTTTTTTAAATTAGATAATTTTTACTAAAAAGTCATCTTCGAAAGCAATAAAGAAGCTGTCCCAAATGAAGCCTTAGAAAGCAGTAAAAAAGCTGTCTCAACCAACACCTTAATACAGTTTGCTTAAATTTGATGACAATAATGACTTTGGTCGTATCGAAGCCATTGTTGATTGCAGGAACCTCAAAATGCAACTACTTCTAATATCCTCTATCCTCATCTGCACCAGATTTATCACCACTATTTGGTCAGCTTTCAGTACTGGAAATCTGCATAAAAATTATTGCTGGTATCAAGTTCTTGAGAAGGTTAAACATTAAATAAAACAATCTGTTAAATTCAAAATCTAAGTTTTCAAATAGAACGATGAAAAAGGGAGGAGAACCACAAGAATAAACAAGCGAAAATCGTCAACTTAATTTGCTGCTCAGCAAACTAGCTACAGTTTTTGAATGTCAGAAGTGCTTTTAGACTGCTTTTTGAAACGCTCTTCAGTCTTCATCGATCTCATGATTAAAATAAGAGAGAAAAATTGCATACAGCAGATTTTTGGAAAAAAACAGAAGGTTTACTACTGCACCTATTAGCTTCAGTTCATGAAAAAATTGCTTTATAAAAATACCATGTGGTTATTTTTGG
>NW_021482583.1:0-291 GCF_001605985.2 Dendrobium catenatum | reverse complement strand
TCTCGTTTAAATCTAATAAAAAAATATCATTCCTAATTAAATTTGATCTGAGTTTAATATTGTATAACTACAATATTAAACTCAGATCAAATTTAATTAGAATGGTTTTAAAGCTCTTGAATTTGTTAAATAAATTCTAAGAGTTCTAAAATTCATCACGATTAAATTTTAATTAAAATAGTAACATCCATTTTTATTCAAAAAGTAAAAAAATTAAGATTATCAAAAAATTGCATTATTTATTTAAAATAAATATTAAATATGAATAAACAATTAAAATTAATATTATAT
>NW_021482582.1:0-203 GCF_001605985.2 Dendrobium catenatum | reverse complement strand
TCACAAGACAGAACTTTCGATTAAAGCTAGTCGTCAATCAGATACATTGTATCCATAGATACGTAGTACAAGGCATATAGTAGCAGCAATGAACATTTGAAATGATTGGAAAATTTGATATTTAAAATAGAAATTTCACCATCTTTCACTTAAAGCGGATGGTGGAGGAATGGATGATGGACCCGATCAAGATCCCATGGTTC
>NW_021482581.1:0-230 GCF_001605985.2 Dendrobium catenatum | reverse complement strand
ATTACACCAAAAGGTGTCTCAATATTTAAGAGTTTAGTATCTTTTACTTAAGGGATTTTACAATCTCCCCTACTTAAGTACCTGACATCCTCGTCAGCATCTTTATCCAATAATCATTCACTAGGTAGATAGGATTTTAGTGGTGGCCCCTATACGTTCAAGTGGTGTATCTCGTTATCTAGCACTTTATCCCATAAAGGGTTCAAGAGGTGCCTCCTATGACACAACAC
>NW_021482580.1:0-384 GCF_001605985.2 Dendrobium catenatum | reverse complement strand
TTCCAACCAGTCCTTTCTGAGGACAATCTGCTGCTCTGTGCCCTCGCTGTCCACAGTGAAAGCACTGCCCCGTCAACAGGTAGCACCGACCTGCGTGTCGTTTACCACAGTGAATGCACGCTCCAGAACTACCAGACGATACTATTGATGTAGAGCGCGATACAGATTCCGATGCAGATCCTCTCGAACTATCGTATCTGCTTTTCTTCTCTCTCTCTCTGTCTCTACCAGACTCATCTCGTCGTACCTCATCTCTCCTCCTCCTGGTATCCTCGTACCTCGATACCGGTGTTGCCAAGTCAATCTCTATCAATCGGGCCCGCTCCACTAGCTCAGAAAATTCCTGTATCCGGAAGGGTACTAGTGGATGTCTCAGCTCTCTGT
>NW_021482579.1:0-226 GCF_001605985.2 Dendrobium catenatum | reverse complement strand
ATCGTTTGGACGAAATTCGTCCCGGAAGCTATTTAATTTCGTTTGGACGAAATTCGTCCAGAGCCGAAATCATCCCGGGATGAAGTTGCGATAGTCCGAGACAATACGTTTGGATATATATAGGAATGAGATCTTTTTGGAAAAGAAAGGACGTCTAGGAGAGAGAAAAATGAAGGAAAAGAGGATTTGTGGGCGACTCCGGTCCGTTTTCGTTCGTTGCTGTAGT
>NW_021482578.1:0-277 GCF_001605985.2 Dendrobium catenatum | reverse complement strand
CTTATTCTATTTACTTAAATATTTTCTTTCACAAACATAAGCCAAATACTCTAATGAAGTTATTAATCAATTCTTTAAATTCTCTTAGTAGTCATCCTAAGGGAAATTCTAAGAAGCACTTTGAATTGTACTAAAATTATCTAAGTGACTGAACTCTCCTACAAACATAAAATAATAATTATTTATAAAAAACTAATTTATGCAACTGGCACTGGGACGCATGAAAGATTGATGACGGTGCACCCAAAAATTGAATTAACTCCGCTACACTACTACT
>NW_021482577.1:0-1224 GCF_001605985.2 Dendrobium catenatum | reverse complement strand
TAAACTAGTTATTTTATAATGATTATATGTTATTATAAATTATTTTGAAATATATATTCAAAATATTAAAAATAAACTATTTAATTGAGGTTGCAGTCACCTCAAATCTAACTTTGAAGAATGCTATGAGATTTTCATGAAAATTTACTAAAAAATTATGAGTTTCAAGTAAGAAATTTCATCAAATATATTAAATTTGGTTAGAAATTTTCAAATCAATTTAAATTGAGAATCTTGTCGTGTTTCGAATAATTTTAGTTGAAATAGACTAATAGCCATCAAAATCAAATTGAACCTAGTCAAATTTAAAATCATATTCAAAACTATCATATTATTTTTTTCTTATATACAATTATGAAAGAAAAAAAAAACATCATATTTTTATATTCAAATATACAAAAAATTGGTAAATGTCAGATCGAGCTTGTTCAAGCAAAGTTAACTTGACCTACTCGATTTCATACTCATTCGCTTACAAGAGAGTTTGCCTCAAGTAATTGACCATGCATGGTCCAATAGTTTGTTTTTATCAACGAGTAAAACTTATAAGTTGGCTCAAACGACTTCTATATATGAAATCATCCCTAATGACCATTCAAGATGCAACTTCCTTAGATCTAATTTTGCAAATATTATCTATTCCACCTCTTAATTAATCTTTTTGAGTCTATAATCTCTTTTATTTAATGAAAAACTAGCGGAAGCAACTATAAATCACATACATCAAAATTCAATTTACAATAGTTAGGAGATCAAATAATACATATGTCTATATCTCTACGCACTTGTCAAATAAAGAATAAAACTCAAAAAATATAAAAAAATAAAAATAAAACCTAAAAATCCAAATCAATCTCACTACAATAGGTCTTGACCCCTTCTTCGAAGCATGTAAAAACTATAGATTAAGCTAAAAGAGCAGCAGGTTGCTAAAACCTACAACTAAAATCATGAAAGATAATAGAAGTAGTATGCATGTAACAATTTATCCAAAGCAGTATAATCATATAACTAATATGAATTAGTGGCAATCAATATAAAACATGTTATGTCATACGAGCAATGGAAATTAATACAAGCAATGTAACTTGCTACTTATACCACTAATTAATGGTCATATAAAAAAATCATTATGTTCTGTCATTCCTATACTCATAATAATTATAACACATCGGTCTATTATGAATCTATGTATGTCTATCATTTCTACTTTACTTCAGTCTA
>NW_021482576.1:0-349 GCF_001605985.2 Dendrobium catenatum | reverse complement strand
ATTATAATTTTTATTTATTTATATTAAAATTAAAATTATTAGTTCATATCCTCAACGTTAAATCAATCGTCCGCACGCAATGTCACATTCATCAAATATTCTCATTTTCATTTTTCCTTGATCGGTCGTGATTTTGGTTTCACAACAATGCCCTATGTCATTTCAACATCGACGTCTGACGTCATTACAACATCGATATTTTAAAATCATCTCAATATCAAAAGTCTGACACTGTCTTGACATTGATGCTTGACGCTAACAATTCTACACCCACAACTTGATAGCTCATCCTTATCCGATGTCTTTTTAACATCGACAACTAACGCCCTCTCAACATCAACGACTGACA
>NW_021482575.1:0-272 GCF_001605985.2 Dendrobium catenatum | reverse complement strand
ATTTTTTGAATCATATTCGAACAATCTTTGAATAATTCTAAAATAATATTTGAATCGTAATCGAGCAATCTTCAAACCTTATTAGAACCTTGCTACAACATGGTTGATTCGAACATGTTCAAAGAGGTTTAGGTGAAGCATTGAACATGAATTAGAACTTTGTTGAAAAATGGTTTGAACCTTGCTTGAAACAATGTTTGTCATAGCAAAATTCAAATAAGATGTCGACACTAACAGTGAGGGTATTTTTATTTGAAGGAACAAGAACCTTT
>NW_021482574.1:0-521 GCF_001605985.2 Dendrobium catenatum | reverse complement strand
ACAAATAAATAATTGAAGATAGAATGAGAAAACACCAAAAAATTCTTTACATAGAAAACCCGAAAAGGGAAAAACCACGATGCCTAGTCCATATGAGAATATTCCACTAAATTTGAGGAAATTACAAAGATTGAACGGTCTCTTAATTCATATATTATGCTATCAGACTTTACTCCAATGACAATTGGTGACTGGGTGGAAATTCGATGGAGGATGGCAGTTGGGTTAAAGTTTGGTGGTTGTCGGTGATACGATATTAGTCAAATAGAGGTTCAACAATGGTTGGTAGCAAGGTGGAAGTTTGAAAGAGATTAGCGGCTGGGCGGTGGTCTAACAGCAGTCCTCGGTGTCAACAGTCAAGCGGAGGTCCGGTAGTGGTCGACGACTGAGAGGAGGTTTGGCGGCGGTCTGACTATGGTTGGTTGCTAGGTGGTGGTCGATGGTGGGGTGGTTATATGGCAAAAGTCCGGTATATGTTGACGGAGGTCTTGTGGTGGTCAACATAATAGAAGTAGTCCATC
>NW_021482573.1:0-219 GCF_001605985.2 Dendrobium catenatum | reverse complement strand
TGGGGAAGTTTAGTCATTCAAAAATTATTTTATAAAGCCTTTTTTAAAAATTCATACATATCTGATTTGGAGACTTTAACCAGCATAAATTGCATTAGTAACTAATTAAAATAAAAATTTAATTGCACTAGTTTAGGAGCATTATACCACTCATAAGTGTGGGATCACTTATTTGTCGATCTCAAATTCAGTGTCTAAACTACCCACCCTTCTTCATAC
>NW_021482572.1:0-213 GCF_001605985.2 Dendrobium catenatum | reverse complement strand
GGCCTTGGATTGATGTAGCAAATGTACATCATATAGAATGCATTACATGATAAGAGTTACATATACATGTTTGTTCGGCCTGAAGAACCGTAGTCGGCAGGAGACCATAGTCGGCAGGAAACCGGGTCAGAAAGACCGTTGTCTAGTGATGTTGGTCGGACAGACCGTAGTAGGCAACAGAGGTCAGAAGGACTATAGTCGGCAGGAGACTGG
>NW_021482571.1:0-418 GCF_001605985.2 Dendrobium catenatum | reverse complement strand
CAAAACATAAGACATGAAAAAGTAGATTTGTAACAAAACGTTTTAACCACAGAAAAATAACTTGCAATAAATAAAATACAAAATTTAAATAACACAAAGATTTATAGTGGTCCGCTCAAGCATGACCTACATCCACTCCCTGAAGACTCCTTCTTAAGTATTATAGTATTACCAAAAGTGTCTCTCCTTTTGCCCTCACAGCAAGGTAGAGAAGCCTTTACAAAACACACTTCCACCAATCCCCGATGCAGCAGAGAACTGTCGCCCTTTCACACCCTCCAAGTATAGGCAAAGTACTATCAGCTGTTCACACTCTCTAAGTGTAGGCAGAGAACCTTCATCCTTTCACACTCTCGAAGTGTAAGCAGAGAACCTTCATCATTTCAAACTCTCCAAGTGTAGACAGAGAACCTTCATC
>NW_021482570.1:0-792 GCF_001605985.2 Dendrobium catenatum | reverse complement strand
ACCCAAAGCTAGGTATTCCCTACTTTGGTTTCTAGTTCTCTTGTCTATTTAGAGTAAGTTTTCTATCAGCATCCTATAGGCCTAAGATTGGGTGATTCCCTTCCTTAGACCCAAGGTTAGATATTCCCTACCTTGGATTCTACAGTTTCCTTGCCTAATAGGTGTAAGCCTTCCATTAGCACCCTATAGGCTTAAGGTTGGGAGATCCCCTCCCTTACACTTTTAAGATTCTACTTCTATTCGGTCAACGCCAATGTGTGCAGCAGAAGTTCCTTCTATCCCACACAATGGGGGTCCATTTGTTGACCTCATTTTTGTATGAGGTCACTAAGACCCTTCCAAACTCCAGATTAATTCTACATCCTAGGACTTCATCCATTTCAATCTTCTTTTTCCATTTTTGTTGGTGTCAAAAGGGGGAGTAATATTGTTTGGTTAGTGTTGTTTTGTTTTTATATTTTTGTGTTAATGTTGTTTTATTTTTTTGTTTTTGTGTTTGTGTTTGTGTTAATTTCTTTTGTGTACAATATATTCATTTCTTTTGTGTATAATATAATTAAAAAATTTATTTGTGTTCTTCAAGGAATTCCCTTATATTCACATGCTTATTCTTTTAGAGAGAACTTAGGAGAAATTGAGGGTATTCAATTTTACTTAAATAATGATTATTTTGTTATCATTAAAAAGGGGGAGATTGTTGAGATAGTTGACTTAGTTATTGATTGTTGATATTCTTGCAATATTCTTGACCTCATTTTTGTATGAGGTCACTAAGGCCCTTCCAAACTCCAG
>NW_021482569.1:0-440 GCF_001605985.2 Dendrobium catenatum | reverse complement strand
TGTATATGTGTACGAAATATTTTTGTACACGCTGATCATCCCGTACGAACGGTTATTACTAGGTCGGTTCTAGAAACTGCTAAAAACCGTTCTAAGTCGGTTAATCATTTGGACGAAAATTTATTCGTCTGGACGAAATTTTTACAGAGGACCGATCATCCCTGACGATTATTAATTTTTTTTGGACAAAAATTTTCCAGAGGACAAATCGCCATGGACGATAATTTAATTTCGTCTGGACAAAAATTTTTCAGAGACCAGATCATCCCGGACTATTATTAATTTCGTTTGGACGAAAATTTTCCAGAGGACCAATCGCCATTAACGATAATTTAATTACGTATGGACGAAAATTTTACAGAGAACCAATCGTCCTGGACGATTGTAAAATTCTTCCCGGACTAATAGGACTTAGAAAAATTTTTAAGCAAGTTCCTATT
>NW_021482568.1:0-276 GCF_001605985.2 Dendrobium catenatum | reverse complement strand
TGTCCTGGACGATATGAACAAATTCCTTCTGATCGCCTCAGATCATCCTGGCTGATTAGGCTTAAATTTCACTGATCGTACATGATGATGTTAATATCGTCCTGGATGATAAATTCGGCAAGTTGTAATTAATGAGCTATTCTGAAGCTCTTCTATTTAAGAGCTCTTTTTCTACCCTTTTGTAGATTGTTTGCTGCTGTCATGACCTGAGAGAGCCAAGAGGAGAGGGAGAGAGAGGGAGGAACTTGTGAGGAGGAGTTTGTGAGAGGGTTTCAC
>NW_021482567.1:0-311 GCF_001605985.2 Dendrobium catenatum | reverse complement strand
ATCATGTATTGTAGATGGAATCAAAACTGATGATGAATTATCATCCAAAAGGTTGTTATATCAATCATCTAGTATGATCATGATCATATCATAAGATCATCAATCTAAACTAATCCTAATTCAATTGCAAACCCATAGGTATTAAATAATGCAAGATAACAAAACATCATATAATACAAACTAAATCGTACTATACAATTGGAACAAATTTTAAAATTCAAATTATTACCTAATTTAAATCATGGAGGGGATACCAAATAGAGTTGATTGGTTTGTACGATGATGTGGTTGTAAAATATGACTAGTTATAG
>NW_021482566.1:0-285 GCF_001605985.2 Dendrobium catenatum | reverse complement strand
ACAATGGGACAATTGAAACCCAACAATAGGGTTAAATTTTGACAATAGAGTACTAAAGATGGCGACGATTATTGAAAGTGATTGTTGGGGGGCAATGGTGGTTGTTGGTGGCAAATGTTAGTGGTGATCGTTAGCGGCGATAGCTAACAAATTCAAGAGAACTGTCTTCTTTTTGTCTCCATCTTATGTGAAGAATGAGATATTTATAGGCTTTTTTAGATGAGCATTTTGATAAATTTAACAAGAATTCAAAACACTCCATCATACGGTCAATATCGATTCCTC
>NW_021482565.1:0-388 GCF_001605985.2 Dendrobium catenatum | reverse complement strand
CCAGAGATAGGAGCAGAAAATACCTCTAAAAGAATATGCCAGAAGCTGTCAAGATTAGTCCAGTAATTTTTAAAAAGGAATCTGTGCCGTACCTGATCCAAAGTACCAGAGTGTATAATAATGGGGCAGTGGTCTGAAGTTGAGGGACTTTGGAGGGAATAGTAGGACTCCGGAAAAACTTTCGTCCAGCAATCATTCACAAGCACCCGATCAAGCTTAATGTGTATGGGATTATCCGACCGTTGGTTAAACCAAGTGAATTTGCTACCAACCGAATGAAGATCCAAGAGACTGTTAACAAAGATCATATTGTTGAAGTCAAAAAGAGCAGATTGAGTTAAGGGAGAACCACCCAATTTTTCAGATGCAAAACGACAGCAATTGAAGT
>NW_021482564.1:0-981 GCF_001605985.2 Dendrobium catenatum | reverse complement strand
TCAAAATCGGGTCACTTTCGGGTCAATTTCGGGTCACTTTTGGGTCAATTTCGGGTCAAAGGGTTAACCCGAACCCGACCCGATTTTTGAAACGGATCGAAATGCTGAACCCGAACCCGACCCGTTTCGGGTTTGGGTTGACCCTAACCCGAAATTTTCGGGTCGTGTCAAATATTGACACCCCTAATCAGCAATATGAACCACAATCACCAACAGGCCTTTCACAGCATTCTGAACTCTCAAGATCTATGTGCCTGTCATAAAAAAACAAGCAGCAGCCAACAGAGAAGAAAAAAATAGAGTAACAAAATAAAAGAACAAAATAAAGCTATTGTTATCCATCAAGATTATCAATCGGTTGATAATAATAGCCAAAAACAACATAAAAAACAACAACAAACACAAAGAAGAGAAAATAACAAAATAAAAGACATCCAACTAGCCGAAACAACAAAACACAAAAAGGAGAAAATAAAAATAAGCTAAGCTATTTAATGTCCATCCTGATTAAAAATCGGTTGACATTAATAGCAACAAACAAAGATAAAAAAGGCAATACAAAATAACAAATAGGACAAAGAATGAGAAAGTTAAGTTAAGTGAAAACAAACCAATAGATAAAAGAAAACAAATAAACAAATCAATTATAAAGAGAAATTTGAAATCTCAGCAAAAGATTTCCTAATCGAAGCCTTAGCAAAAATAGCCTTTCTATGAAGACTAGAAGACTAGAAACAAAATCTGGATCTTTACAAATCCCAGAAAACCGCCTATCATTTTTTTAACGCCAAATAAAATAAAGACAACAAAAAGTAGTTAAAAATAAAAATATTTAATATTACAAGAAATATTAAGATCAGCAATAAAATCAAAAACTTGAATAAGATTAGGTTTAAAAAAAATGCTTAAGACTAGGAATTAAAGAAGAAATAATGGAAAAAGAAAAATTACAATAAAAAAATAAATGATTATGAGATTCTA
>NW_021482563.1:0-358 GCF_001605985.2 Dendrobium catenatum | reverse complement strand
ACAAGACTCAAAAGACACAAGACACAACACAAGAAAAACAAGACACAGCACAAGATACAAGACACAAGACACAATTCAACAAACAATTTCTCCCCCTTTTTGACAACAGCAAAAAGTAAAGAAAAATAACTTGAAATGAAAGCAGAGATATGAAAATCATTTGATAATGTAATATTAACAGTGATTGAAATAAGTTATGCAAATAAAATTAAAAAACTAGGCAAATAATATAAATTCATATAATTTAAGAAGTGATATAACAAAGATAATAAAAAGAATTTATCAAAGACATGAGTCAGTTTACACACTAAGATAGAGAATATCATTGCAATAAGGATGAATAAAAAATTATATATTT
>NW_021482562.1:0-439 GCF_001605985.2 Dendrobium catenatum | reverse complement strand
TCCGTACAAACTTTTTGTTCGTCCAGACGAACAGACTTCGTTTCATTGTAGGGGACAGTTTTCAACAGACATTAAAACGAATTAACTTTTTGATCGTCTGTACGAATTTTTTTTCGTCTGTACGATCGGTCAAGTCAAAAAGCCTGTACGAAGGGACACATCGTAAATTATGTTGATTACGAAAAGCTGTTACATTTTGGACGAATTGGATCGTCTGTACGAAATGGATCGTCTGTACGAAATGTTTTCGTCCAGACGAACGATAATTTTCAGCCAGGACGAACTGTTTTCGTCCAGGACGAACGTATCATTTTTCTTTAAATATGAAGGCTTTCTAACTTTACAATCACATCTCCAAACTTTCCTTTCAATCCCTTTCAACTTCAAATCGACAATGGCCTCGTACTTCAACCTTTTTGGTGGCATTCCTCCTCCTCCT
>NW_021482561.1:0-492 GCF_001605985.2 Dendrobium catenatum | reverse complement strand
TCCTTATTGCACTGTGACGGGCTTTTTCTCGAGTTTTAATGCATGCTGGTTGTAAAAATTGTTGGTATGTTTGTCTACTTACTTTTACTGCACTTTGTGATGTGATTTGATTTGACAATTAGATTACCCGTAGGTTAGGAGCGATTTAGTTGTTAAAAAATTTTTTTTGCAGGTGGCCATACTCATACAGGGCAGTAAAAAGGGGGCTAATTAATTAATAATCATATAAATGCTATAGGTGCTCCAGTTGCTTAGCCCCCAAATAAAAAGTGTGTGGGCAAGTGTGGCTGATAAATTTAATTCAAATGCAAATATATAACTGTTTGGGATGATTTTTTTATTATAAATTGCTTAGGATAACCCTGCAGGTGGTCTAGATTTTCTTTTTCTTTCTCTGATGTAAATATGGATGTAAATGTATTGTATTTAAAGTCAAGATATGTGAAAGTGATTTCGAAAGTGGGATATCACATCCAATTTGGAATCCAAAGA
>NW_021482560.1:0-356 GCF_001605985.2 Dendrobium catenatum | reverse complement strand
TATATATAGGCCAACTATGGAAAACTCATATACACATCACTTACACGAGACTCTAATCCAAGACCTCTTGGTTGGTAGCCAAAGCATCCAACCAACAGACTAAGATGAGTAGCGTGATCCACATGTCATTTCTGTTATTGGATTTCCCACAGGAATACACATTTTTTCTTATAAAATATGGCTTACAATGATAGTTTTTTGGTACGCTAAATTTGATCTTACACTTTTCTATAATTATTTCAACTCTATCATGTTATTTTTAACAATTAAGTTAAGGCATTTGATTTCTCTTGGGGGGCCAAATATTTTGTTTCAAGATAAATGTTTATTTTGATTAGTTTTGCATTTCTCTAAAA
>NW_021482559.1:0-309 GCF_001605985.2 Dendrobium catenatum | reverse complement strand
ATTGGGAGAAAAAAACGAAGGAAAAATGAAGTGTGCTCCACAGGCAGAGGAGAAAACGAAATAGCGAAGGGGAAATTTGTTGAATTGTTGAATGAGAAGAATCATCCAAGAATAATAGGAAGCAGATGACAGAGAAAATGTAGGAGACAAACTGTAACTTTTTATATGTAAAAGCTTAAATGATTACAGTGCTCAAAGTGAGTATATATAAATAGGATTAGCTACAATTTGTTAAACATGTTTGTTAGAGATGGGACTTAATTTCTGCTACAGCTTGTTTGCTAATAAAAATGAAGTAGCAACGAAGGA
>NW_021482558.1:0-325 GCF_001605985.2 Dendrobium catenatum | reverse complement strand
GCGAAATCTCTGGGTAGTGTCTTATCTAAAAACCCATTTGCCTTCCAAAATTTACCTCGGAACTTAGTTCGTTAAAACTCCCTCGCCTAATAAGAAAAGTGAGTGGAGGCCGAGGCCGAATTTTCGGAGCCCATAGATTTCTGGTACTCCGCTGGGGATTGGTTTCTCTTTCCATCTCTGGCTAGTCATTCATAAGCTATAGTAGCAATTATTTCAACCCGTACTCAAGATTTTGAGTCTTTCAAAATGATCGTTTAATGATCCAAAACTCTAAATTTTCTAAAAATGATCATTCAACGAATTCATATGCATTTAGCGGTTTTTA
>NW_021482557.1:0-221 GCF_001605985.2 Dendrobium catenatum | reverse complement strand
TTAAAAATATTTTTGTGAAATTTTTTTGCAAAACAAACATCTCATGGTGCTAAAACCCTTACTTGTACATATATGTATTAATTAAAGACTTACACTAGTACCAAAAAATTATGAAAAAATTACGATAATTAAATTACTATAATATCTATGTTATGGTGAAGACGATTTATGATTTAGACTTATATTGACTCTTGAAAAAATTTATTTGATATGGTTAAAAT
>NW_021482556.1:0-253 GCF_001605985.2 Dendrobium catenatum | reverse complement strand
CGGCCAAGGGTGGAATTCAGCAATTGGACCTTATATCGTAGGGATTCAGCCTGAGAAATAGAGAGGCCAGCAGGAGAGCATTCCAATTCTTGAAGGGCCCTGATCTCCCTATCCAGCTTCTCCTTGAGCTGATTCAACTTCTGGAACCTATCCTTGCTCCAGAAAAACAGCGCCTTGAGGGATCTCAGACATTTTTTCTGTAATTTCGAAGCTTCAGACCCCACATCCGCAACTTGCCACTTGTTGAGGACAA
>NW_021482555.1:0-426 GCF_001605985.2 Dendrobium catenatum | reverse complement strand
GGTGAATGAGAAAGGGGGAGGGGGTCAACATCAAGACTAGATCGCCACCGGATCTGCAACATCTATGAAAGCAGACAGAAGACGACCACAATCTACAATCCAACGCCACCGGATCTGCAACACTTATGAAAGCAGACATAAGGCGTCTACAATCTACAATCCAACGCCATCGGATCTGCAACATCTATAAAAGCAGACAGAAGACGACCACAATCTATAATCCAACGCCACCGAATCTGCAACACTTATGAAAGCAGACAGAAGGCGTCTACAATCTACAATCCAATGCCACTGGATCTACAACACTTATGAAAGCAGACAGAAGGCGTCTACAATCTACAATCCAACGCCACCGGATCTGCAACACTGATACAAGCAGACATAAGGCGTCTACAACGTTCATATTCGTCCTTTAAGGCCTTCAAC
>NW_021482554.1:0-222 GCF_001605985.2 Dendrobium catenatum | reverse complement strand
GAATACGGGGACCTTCAACTTCCTCATCCTTGTATCTATCCGAGGAGGATTCCTCCCATCCTCCCATGACCCATGTTGAAATCCCTCCCACTGAGGTCTTCCCCTCCCCTGAATACGGGGTCTGCACCCCCCTTCTTGGTGGCTTCCAAGGGGCTCGGCCCCCCTCGTGTGTACCTCCCGGTTGTCTCGGCCACCCTCCATACGGACCGTGAGGGTCACGTA
>NW_021482553.1:0-486 GCF_001605985.2 Dendrobium catenatum | reverse complement strand
GTTTTGGGTCAAATTGCGCAGAGGCGCGCCTTAAGGCGCGCCTCTTATTGCGCAATTTTAAACAGAGGTGTGAACTATATCTTCAGTCAAGCAAGAAAGAAGTTTGGACTTCCTGAGAAGCACAACGATTATGTGGTGTGAGCTAAGTCATTCCATAAGAAAGAAAGAAGAGACTCTTCATGTAGGGTTTTTGCAGTAATATTCTATATTATAATGGACACATATGTATCAGCAAGGGTACTAATGAGATTTGAGGATATCTTGGTTTTATAGAGACTTGGAGAGTAAGCCATGTCCAGGAACCCAGATGAATTATATTTCAAGATGATAAGTTTGAGAGTGATTGATGGAGCACATAAACCAAAGTAATAAACCATTAACACATTATTTAATTTTCTTTTTTCAACTTTTCATTTTTGTTTTGTTTTGTTGAGCTTCTTGTTTAATTCTTTGCATATCTTTTTAGGAGCCAAGCAAATAAGTATA
>NW_021482552.1:0-348 GCF_001605985.2 Dendrobium catenatum | reverse complement strand
ACAAGGGAGAAAAAAGATTCATGTAGCCAACCCCATGTAGTCGAATAAAGGCTTGATGTTGATGTTGTTTGGATTTATTAGATGAGTATTTGGATTCAAATATGTTACAAATAAAAGCAATTTCATATTCTATAAAATGATTATTTAAGTTTTAAAGATGCATATTAATGACTATATAGACTAGTTCAATAAAACAACAACAAGCCTATATCCTACTATGCGGGGTCAGCTATATGAATCTTTTTTTTTTCCTCCACTGATCATATTAAGATTTAAATAATCATTTAAATATACTAAAAATATTATTTTAATACTTTCTAACCAATTCTTTTTAGGTATACCTCTAAC
>NW_021482551.1:0-265 GCF_001605985.2 Dendrobium catenatum | reverse complement strand
TATCTCATTAATCTATAATTAATTTTAAATTAAATATGATTAGTTGTAGATCAAATACAACTAATTATAGTTAATTTATCACTAATTATAAATTAAGTGCTCTCTTTCCCTTCCCTCGATCCACGTGCCAACGCCGTCGACCCCGCGCAGGTATAATCCCTCCTAAACCCTAAAACACCGAGAACCCGTTTCAACGCATTCGTCGAGACAAAACGATCACCTATACACGCTTTTCTTAGCGTGGTGGGAGGACGTGCGACCCGAC
>NW_021482550.1:0-1121 GCF_001605985.2 Dendrobium catenatum | reverse complement strand
GAAGGTTTCCTTCACACTTGACCGGACTACCTAGCTAAGCAGCTCAGGATGAAGAGATTACCGCAGAGAAAGTCTCAACGAATGAGCTTCTCTATCGGGAAGTTTCAGGGGATGATGGCGAACTGATCTCCTTCAGACGTCGGGACCGGAGGACGGCCAGAGGTGCGACTTCGAGCGGGATGCCAGAAGCTTTCACAGGCGCTCGCTCGAACGGGTAAAGAGATCAATCTGGGAGCTCGAACGGAGAGCCTGGGAGGTCGAAGGAGCTCTAGGAAATGATTTTGAGCGATTCAGAATGCTTCTGGCAGTCTGGGGAGCTCGAGCATATTTGACCACCTCTAGCGGGCTTGGACGCCTGAGATTGAGCTAGATGGGGATCGGATTGATGCCAGGTGGAAGATGGCGACGTCCTAGGGAGTTCGTGGGGATCGAACCGGTGGGCAGTAGCTTTTATTCACGGGTTGTCTGGGGGAACCACCGGAACTCATTTTTCGTTGGTTCCGACCGCCGCTGGTAATTAGTTTGGGTCGGGTTGACTGGGGGAGGCCGATGGGGACATGCTGGAGTCGAGGGTGGAGTCAATTTGGCCTGACAATGTCTGGATTGAGTTGGTGACTGGATTGGACTCAAACCTGCTCGGTTCGAGTTGAATTGAGCTCGATCAAGGTCAGGTCAAACCCTAGGTTTGGTATGGGAGATAAGTCTGGGTCTGGTGCACCCAATGCAAGTGGTAATTGGATCCAATTTTGTCTGGGTTAAAAGATGGATCGGGTTGATCCAAATCTGCTCGGTTTAGGTCAATTTGGGCTCAACCCAGGTCAGGCCAAACCTTGGGCTTGAGGTGGGAAGTGGGTCTGGGTCTGGTGGACCCAATGCAAGTGGCAATTGGATCCAATTTGATCTAAGTTGGGAGATGGCTCGGGTCCATGTGTTTTTGGCTACTTTGGGTTAGCCTAAAAACTTACCCAGGTTAGCCCAGAGCATGGGCTGGGTGGAGGAGGTGTGCTAGGCCTAGGGCCACCTATGGGAGATCAAGTTCAATTGGTCTTAGGTTAAGATTTGGCTCAATCCCAAGTGATCTTGTGCACTTTCGGTTAGCCTAACTCTTGACCCAAGTTAGC
>NW_021482549.1:0-477 GCF_001605985.2 Dendrobium catenatum | reverse complement strand
AAATTATAGAAGGTGTGATAATTCGCCTGCAGATGACAATAAAAGTTGAACTATATGACAGTAGTTGAGCCACGTGCATGATAACATTCCTACAATTAACCATTTTGCAAGTATGCATGAAAATTCTTATGGATGTAGGAAGGTATGCAATGAATGCAACAATGTTTTGTGGTCGACTTCAAGAAACTCAAAGACGAGCATAACAGCCTACTTACAAGCAGTAAAGGTCATGAATACATCTGTTGTTTACAACATAAGATCAATTTACAGTGAATATAACAATATTCCACGAGCAGCACCAAGATAGAAGTAAAGGCATTCAACCCCGCAAGCAATAGAAATCAAGAAGGAATATACATACAGCTTGATTGCAGTTAAGTATGCAAGTATCCTCAACGAATGTCACCACAATTGATGACGGGTAGAACACCAAGAACTCACTCACATCCATCAAGTAATGGAGTTGAAGGAAAAATA
>NW_021482548.1:0-2835 GCF_001605985.2 Dendrobium catenatum | reverse complement strand
TTAAAAATGAAAATAGGAAATAATAACTAAAAATGCAACCAATAGTTAATTTTTTCTATTCTTCATCCTCTTCCTCTTCCTCCTCTAAATCTCTTATTATTGAAGATGCACTGGTGTATAACTCAAAAGGTGGGGGAGTAGGGAAAATGTTTCTCTTACCATGGTAGTCCATCTGCTGCCTCCTATACATGCCAACTGTGGCTACATTGAAATTAGCCTGATATTAGTTTTATCTTTGATGCTAGAGCATCATATATTCATAGCCCTGATTCTTTCTAGTTACCAAGGTTAAAATTTGTTGTCCAATTATTTACCTAAAAGCTACATTTGATTAACTTTTCCCTTAATGTGAACCATGTGGCCTCCTAGCATTTAATGATTTTTTCCTCAAGACTGGCTGGGTTGGTTAGGTTGGCTAGATCCCTCTCCTTGTTCTATAAATGTGACTTTGCAGGCTTGGATTTTAGATTTTGTGATGGTAGAGGAATAAAAAATTTGCTCCCCCCCTGAGTTTTCTAAGGCTCCAATAACAATACAAAAGTGGTAAGGAGCCTAAGGATAAGCTTATCATAAATAAAATAGTGCAAATCTTTGGATTCTTAGGTTGGGGTAGAAGTATAAAAGTTGACTATCCTATCTTCCTTCATTTTCCATTGAGCATTAGAGATTCTATAGGTAAGAAGCTTAAGGATCTTGTCATCATTAATGAGAAAGACATTGAAGTTAAGTTGCTCATCCCCATCAAATTGATTGTTGGGGGTGTGAAAGGCTTAATTGTTTTTCTATTGGGGTAAATGGTACATATTTCCCTCCAATAAAAATTATTATTATGGTTCTCCTTTACATTAGCAAAGAATTCCCATATGATGGAGGCGATAGTAAGGACGGGCTATCTTACAAAAATATCCGACTTTTTCATAGTTATTAATTCTTTTAGAGCCTCCCCAGAGTTACTAAAGGCATGCTTAGGGATAAAGGAGAAAGTTGTAGGAGGTTGTGAGACCTCAATGAACTAGCCTAAGGCTCACCAAGAAGGGGAAGTGAATTAATAATTTAAAAATTACTCAATAGAGATACTGAGGTATTTTTTTTTAGAAAATGATTTTAAATCTAATCTAAATAATATACTTAAAATTGTGTGTAAGCAATTGAGAATTTAAAATAATTTTTCAATACATACAAATTATTATTTTTTGCAAGATATAACCTATTCTATTTATAGTTAATTATAAATATTAAAATTTGTGCAAAAACTTCAACTTGTAGATAACAGAAAAATACACACAAAAAATTAAATGCCAAAAGGAAAAAGCACACCAAAATTTTTTATTGTGGTTCAGTCAACCTTGACCTACCTCCCCTCCCCGGAGTCCTTCATTCTAGGTATTACACTAGTACTAAGTGACTTTCTTTTTGCCCCCACAATAAGATGGAGAAGCCCTTACAAAATTCCTTCCACCAATCCCTGATGTGGCGTAGTTCCAGAAGCTATTTTACCTTCCTGGTGATGGCCCCGAACCATTAATCTTTTTCTCCCTCCTAGAGAAGGCATAAAACCTCTTCTTCTTTTTCTTTCTCCTAGAGAAGGTAAAGAACCATAACTCCCTTTTCTCCCTCCTAGAGAAGACAGAGAACCACAACTCCTTTTTCTCCCTTTTAGATAAGGAGGAGAACCTAGAGGACTTGACTTTGAAGCCTCTCTCCCAAGAGAAACTTCAAAGACTCACTAGGCTACAGGAGGAATCAAGTTGCAAGCTATCCTGGAGCAGCCATGTGAACCCCTTACACTACTTCTCCCTTAAGTTCAACCTCACATTCTTCTTTCTCTCTCACTTAAGAGCTCCAAAGAATCTTTCTCTCTTAGAGTTCCTTCAACATCCAAAAACTCCTCTCATTTTTTCAAGAGATTATTAAAATATTACTTAAGTATTAGTCTTCAAAAAATCTAAAAATTCAAGTTGCCCATCTCTGTTCAAACAATATGATCTATATTTGTACAATATGATTAATTCAAGAACTAGACCAATCCAGTTCAATGTAAAAAATCATTCAGATGAATTGTTCTAATTTTGCAAACAGATCATACAGTACAATCATGAGGTCATCTAGTACGATATGTTTAATTTCTCTGTATTCATATAGAATGAATTTTAGGATGATTGAAAATCTTCTCTATTATTCATCCCATATTATTCTCATCATACATTATGGTCAGTTGATTTCCAATTGGTCGTCTATTATGATGTAAACATCATACAATATAATTAGGATAATATATTATGATCAGTTCAAAAATTATTTTTTTAATTTCTTACTTAATTTATCTGAAAGATAGGGTTTTTATATTAAAATGTATCATACAGTATGATAAGTATTATACAAAATGACAAGTCCACTAAAATTAGTGATTCCATTTAACTGTTAAAAATCATTTTCTGAACAACTGATCGTACACTATGATTGTAAGTCTTACCGTATGATTAGTTTAAAAAAAATATCTAAGTTTTCCTTACACCCTTTGTGTGTGTGCATGGTCATCAATTTCATACATCATTATGTGGCTATACTCAAGAAATATAATATTATAAGAAATAAAATTATAGATTTTTTAACTCAAAACCTATTCTACCCAAGTTTATGTCTTCAGTAATCTTGAGCGATATATAGTTTTCTTAAAATGTTAGTACAGACATGCAAAAAATAATATCATTTATTTATGCTAAAAGAAATAAAAAAACTCAATTAATAATATTTGTTATCATCTAAATGACAAGCTAGGTATCTTAGATTGCAACAATCTTTCCCTTTTTAATGATGATAAATATTTTTGGTTGA
>NW_021482547.1:0-312 GCF_001605985.2 Dendrobium catenatum | reverse complement strand
ATTTATATTGATGTGCTTACCTGATTACGCAGTAAAAATTGCCTGTTTTTCTTAGGTTTATTTCTTGCATGTCGCTTTTATTTTCGCCTGGATATCATTAGGCTCTTTAAGGACTATAAAAGTTTTTCTACCCACAACTAAAATTTAATATTTAAGTTTTAAATAATCTAAAAACTTAACGAACCTAGGGAATTTTTGGAACCGTTCGGGATCGCATGCATATTACTGCATCCTTCTCTCTCCTTCTAATAAGACAGCTCCCTACCTACGGGTAGAGTCCGGATAATCTAGCCTATGAGGATGAAGTTCCGG
>NW_021482546.1:0-271 GCF_001605985.2 Dendrobium catenatum | reverse complement strand
CAAGGTAATTTGTAGTCAAATTTTATGTTTTGATGTGCAGAATGATCTATACTAGATTATTTAAAATTGATTTATTTTGGAATAAAAAATTTGGATATTTATTTTAATAATTTATGTGACATTCATTTATTACGTTAGCCCTAGAATGTTATGGATCATGGTTTAGATAATTAGGTTAAGGTTTTAATTTTTCTATTACATTTTGAGGCATGACAAAGTAGTATCATATTGAAGGTTTGGAAGAATTAAATCATAATCAGAGCTATAAGTA
>NW_021482545.1:0-336 GCF_001605985.2 Dendrobium catenatum | reverse complement strand
CATATTTTCAACTCATCCAAAATTAATCCCTCTGTTTTAATGTAATTAAGATCATTATTTGGCTAATTTAAATTTAAGGGTCCCTAATTAACCCCCAAGTTTAGATTAATTTAATTACCTTTCCAATTGGAATTGAGTTTTGGAATTTGGTGTGACATTTGCGCATAGTCTAGGGTTTAGAAAACCATTGATTGCACCCCAATCTTAAGTTTAGAGAGCCCAAATTAATTTCCTAAGCACTCATGTATGCTTGCATTTGGTAATTAATTAATCCACCTTAGAGGGTCCACCATGGGACCAAATTTAGTGGGCTTGAGCCTTGGGGTCTAGCGAACA
>NW_021482544.1:0-206 GCF_001605985.2 Dendrobium catenatum | reverse complement strand
TGCAAAATAGCACTAATCACATCCTTCTTTATAATTTCCCAATAGAATTTCAAGAAGGAAGAGGTTATACCGTCAATCCCTGGCGCTCTGTTATTGCCCATGCTGAACACCGCTTGCCGGATTTCAGTCTCAGTGATATCAGCCTCCATACTATCACTAAACTGTGCTGGAATCATATCCTCATTGCAAAATTCAGGCCAATTAGT
>NW_021482543.1:0-200 GCF_001605985.2 Dendrobium catenatum | reverse complement strand
CCCTGGATATGGAAGTTGTCTATATGGTGACACATATGGACATTAATGATGGCATCAATTATGATGATGATGAAGATGAAGAGCGTTGGCAACCGCCACCCAGGCAAGTATATCGTCGTCGTCGTCGAGAAGAGTCCACCACTGGCAGAAGTCGTCATTCTCTAGAAGAAGAAGAAGTGGAAGAAGTAGATGAAAACCCT
>NW_021482542.1:0-384 GCF_001605985.2 Dendrobium catenatum | reverse complement strand
TTATATTTATTTTCAATAACTTATTTATAAACAACTATATATACACTTATTTTTTTCATAACTTTGACTTATAATTAATTTATCTATTTTCAAATATTTTTTCCTAATTTAATAATATATTTCAAAACTATATTTTCATTAACTTAATTACAGATACTTTCATATTAAGCCGGAAGAATATTTCTATCTAACTCACAATCTCACTCTTAATCTCTCTCTACCTCTCTGTCAACCTCTCTCTCTCTACAAAAATAAAATTTTCCAATGATTTATGTACAAAAATTTTTTTTGCATGCCAACAACTTACACAAGTTAACTACACTATTTTGATAAATATACATGCGAGAAAAAAGTTCACAAATCTAAATATAGGTAATAATTAGT
>NW_021482541.1:0-1059 GCF_001605985.2 Dendrobium catenatum | reverse complement strand
TGTGACTTAGCATAACTAAATGCTAAATGTTTGAATAATTTCTTTTGTGCTTTAAAATCTGAAGACTACATGCGGGTTTCCATTTGAAAAAGTGGAAAGGACATATGGGATAAACTTTGTATAACATATGAGGGGACTAATGAGATTAAACAATCTAGACTTAATATCTTTTTGCATGATTATAAACTATTTTGCATGAAACCTAATGAATCCATTTTTGATATGTACACAAGATTTACTCAAATAGTAACCTCTTTGCATGCACTTGGTAGGGAACTAACAAATGTTGAAATGGTTAATAAGATTCTTCATTGTTTACCTATTACTTATGATGCTAAAATTACTGCAGTTATAGAGTCTAAAGATCTAAACATTTATTCAATTGATAATCTTCTTGGTTTACTTATTGCTTACGAGCAAGGAGTTAGCCAAAGAAAGATTGATGCAGGTGAACCACGAAAGGAAAAGAATATAGCACTAAAAGTGGAAGAGTATGAGAGTGAACACTCATAACCTAAGGATGAAGACGACATTGCATTAATGACTAGACAATTTAGAAACTTTTTGAAGAGGAAGCAGAAGAGACGCCAGCAATGGAATAGAGGTAAATTTAATAGAAATGACAAGGTTTCTAATGATGTGATTTGCTATGAATGCAGGAAACCTGGTCATATCAAGACTGATTGCCCAAAACTCAAAGCTACTCCTAGCAAGGAGAAGGTAGAGGAGAAACCAACTGTAAAGAAGGCAAGAAGAAGTTTCAAAGAGCTTTCTGGGCGGACTCAGCTTCAGATTAATCAGAGACTTAAAAGGAAGAAGAAGTCACCAATCTTTGCTTGATGGCAGATAGTCTTAATCTATCAGATCAAGAAGAAGTAAGTAACTTAACTTATGAAGAATTATTTGAAGTTTCTGAACAGATGCATGATGCATATAAGAAAATAAAGAAAATGCATGCTAGTCTAAGTTTAAAATTTGAAGAACTTCAAAAGGAACAAGAAATCCTTAGGAAAGATCATACCTTAATAGATGACAACCACATGAAACTACTCGATGAAT
>NW_021482540.1:0-211 GCF_001605985.2 Dendrobium catenatum | reverse complement strand
TACAGGAGATTTAACAAAGCGGCCCATTTTTGTGCCCAGAGAGCCATAGAGGATACTTTTGTTTGGGATATAGGAGATAGAGTTAATTGTAATTTTCCTCAAGAATTTTTAGATATTCTTGAGGAAGATAGTTTCTTTTCTTCTGTTGCTTAAGGGTTTTTTCCCTTTCTTTACTTTAATAGTTTGTAGTAGGTTTTGATTAATGCAAATG
>NW_021482539.1:0-629 GCF_001605985.2 Dendrobium catenatum | reverse complement strand
TTATTGGGGGCTAAGCAGCTGAAGCGGGTACCTAAAATAGTTATAAATGATTATTAATTTTTAGCCCCCTTTTTAGTAGCATTATATGAGCACGGCCACCAGCAGAAAAACAACATTAGTATGAAAGAGCGTGCCTAACCTATGGGTATTCTAACGTCACAACCACAGTGCAGAAAGAAAAACTAAAAGAAAGTAGTATACAAATGACACAGCAGAAAAGCTACAACAGGTAGCAAAAATAACAACCAGCACACGAGTCACATGCAGAGCGTCACAATAAAGTACAGAAAAGGTAAAGCAAAACAACAACCTAACCTAAAGCTAATAATCGTGTCATAGCAAACTCATCTATGTTTGTGAAATCTGTGGGTTTTGATGGGTCCTATATGGGATAGCTTAGTTAGAATTGTTTGCATATTTTTTATTTGTTAAGAAGGGCAAAGAAAAGAATTTGGTTAAAGTTCAAGTATTAGTGTTTTAGGATTAATTTTAGGGATGTTTTATTTTTAATGTTTGATTAACTACAACCTTTGTTTCACACCGAGGCCATGAGGTTTATTTCACTCTCCTTGGGGCTAACTTAATAGCCTCATAGGCCTGGGTTACCCAGTGATAATTAACTTTGTTAT
>NW_021482538.1:0-315 GCF_001605985.2 Dendrobium catenatum | reverse complement strand
TCAATTAATACTTTTTTAAAAAAATATTATCTCTCTTTCGTTTGTAATATTCTTATAACAAATGATTTTGTGTAAATGATTAGATGGAGGTTCTTTCAATTCCCTTTTAATTGCTATTGCATTGCAACTAAAGTTAATATAGGATCAAATAACGGTTCAAAATTTAGAGAAATCAATGTCTCCCTAACATTATGCTCAGATTTTAAGATATAAGGTTGCATGTAGGGGTATCAATATTTGATCCGACTCGAAATCCGACCCTGACCCAACCCGAAAAATTTCAAACGGATCAGGTTCACGTTCTATTTTCTGACA
>NW_021482537.1:0-283 GCF_001605985.2 Dendrobium catenatum | reverse complement strand
TTGTGTTTGGAACGGTGATCCCGTCCGATTTCGTGATTGATTTCGTCGGAATCGGAGTCGATGGATCAAGAAACTCCTCAAAACCATTGGCACGAGTTATCTTAAGGATTTGCGATCGCCATGCTGAGTAGTTATTAGTTGAGAGAGGCGATTGTACAAAGTTCTTGAGATTGCCAAGAACAAATTTGTGACAATCTGAGGCAATACCAGGAATAGTCCCTTCATTTCTTGAGGCGCTGCTGCTATTGAGGCAATACCAGGAATAGTCCCTTCATTTTGTGAC
>NW_021482536.1:0-831 GCF_001605985.2 Dendrobium catenatum | reverse complement strand
TCAAAATAGAAAGAAGTAGCCGCCATAGTCAATTAAGATATACTGTAATTTTAAATTATTGGCCAGGACGATACACGTATCGGCCTGGACGAAATTACCAAATTATGCCTTAATTGATCAGGAAATCAAGGGAGTAATTAAGGATGATTGATATGATCATATCGTCCTGGACGATTGTAGGATCGACCAGGACGATCCAGTCAAAAACCTTAAGTTACTTCAGGACAATAAATTTCGGCCAGCTCGTATCCAGGGCTATTGTCAGGACGATTTTCCTCTGATTAGAACTGATCGGCCAGGACGATCGTGAGATCGGCCTGGACGATCAATCCAATTTTTAATCGTCCAGTTTTACATCCAGGGCGATGCTCTGGCCGATCTTCTTTGATTTGTACTGATCGGCCAGGCCGATGTCCAGATCGGCCAGGCCGATGTCCAGATCGGCCTGGACGATATTATTGACAACTTGCAATTAATGAGCTCCTTTGAAGCTCTTCTATTTAAGAGCTCTTGTTAAACATTTTTCAGGACCTTTGGCTGGTGCCTTGACCTGAGAAGACCTTGAGGAGAGAAAGAGAGAGAGGAGAGAGAGAGGATCTTGTGAGGGGGAGCTTGTGAGGGGATTCACAAGGGTTGCTTCAAGGATCGCTCTGCTTCATCTTCGTCTAGAGTTTCTCGTTCATGGAAGGGTCGGTAGAGGTAAGGAGTTTGCTTTTGGTTTTGGTTCTCTGCCAGCTTCAGAAGGAAGCAAAAAGTGGTAGGTTCTATGCCTTGCCGGGGTGGCTAAAAAGAGGTCTTGTGAGGGCTTCTCCGCCTAGCCTTGGGGGCTAA
>NW_021482535.1:0-233 GCF_001605985.2 Dendrobium catenatum | reverse complement strand
GCTGATAAAGAAATAAAGTAAAAGTTGAATATTAATCAATTCTCATTTCTCTTACATATTTATACATGCAAGATTTTCAAGTAACAAAATTTGCTAATTAAATGTGTGCTACAGTGAAGCAAGCTAGCGCAATTCAAACATTGAGGCTGCCTCCTCAAAAGCAAACCTTTAGCCACTCAATATTTTTTTCAAGAAAAAAATTTCACAAATCTTTATCATCTTCATGGATGAAG
>NW_021482534.1:0-1063 GCF_001605985.2 Dendrobium catenatum | reverse complement strand
AAGTTCTTTATTCATAAGCTTGAGTTCAATATCAAAGTTCACTTGGCATTCCAATCAAGTGCAGCTCGGCTTGAGTCCAACTCAAGTCTTCAATAAGTCCTTTATATTCATTCAAGTCCTCTGCTATTCTTGCAAGTTTAAGTTCTTTATCAGCTTCGGTCCACATTCAAGTTCACTTTCATATGGCAAGTCTAAGTCCCCACTTGGTTCAAACCAAGTTCATAAGTTTCAAGTGAGCTTGATCAATTCAAGTTCATATTCATTGAGTTATGCTTAAGTTATGATTCATTTGGGTTTGAGTTCAATTAAATAGATTGAATCAAGTTTATAATTCCGAGTCCACCGTTCAATCAAGTCCAAATGTTCATAAGCTGAGTCCAAGTTCGATCGTCCTTTGAGTTCAACCAAGTCCAGGTACGAGTCTCGTTTTTGTCCATTTGATGTGCGAATAAAGTCCAAGCACAGTCCGTCTTCACCCGAAATTTCGGCAGCCTCCCGGCATCTCCCCCGTTTAGGGGAAAACTACGGAAAACTTGGCCTTTCCCACCCCGCTAAGAAAAGCGTGTATGGTAGGTGCCCTCTTTCGAGGACACCGCGGCCGTGTATTTTTCGATCCCCCACCACGCTAAGAAAAGCGTGTATGGGTATTTTTTTTTGTGTGTAAAAAAAAGTATTTTTTATATTTTTGAAAATATTTTGTAAGCACAGTTATTTCCCCGCAAGCGGGTACTTATGGGTATCCCCGCTTCGTCGCGCGCATCGCACCGGGCTCCTATCCCACCACGCTAAGAAAAGCATGTATAGGCGAGGTTTCCAAGGCGATACGAACATCAAAGAGGGATTTCAAATGATCACCCGCTTCCTCGCAAGCGTCGTGACGCACTCCCTCCCACCACGCTAAGAAAAGCGTGTATAGATGGTCGTTTTGTCTCGACGAATGCGTTGAAATGAGTTCTCGGAGTTTTAAGGTTTAGAGTGATTATACCTTGGCGTCTGTCGGCGGTGTAGATCGAGGGAAGGGAGAGCAGCATTTTAAAATTTTTTATTATCATTAATAACTTTA
>NW_021482533.1:0-554 GCF_001605985.2 Dendrobium catenatum | reverse complement strand
TCTTCTGCCATTAAGCACAAGTTTGTTGTTTCATCTTGAAGTTCAGTCTCTGATGAATCAGATGCAAAATCCGACCAAAATGCCTTTTGAAGCCTATTTTTTTCCTTTCTAGACTTGTGTTTCTCCTCACCCTTTTCTTTGCTTAAGTGATCTTGAAGTGTAGGACAATCCGCTCTGACGTGTCCAGGCTTCCTGCATTCAAAGAAAATAATATCAGAAGATCTTTTAGAATATTTATTATCCTTACCTTTTTCTCCAATTTTGATGATGCTTTTGCTTCTTCCTTAGAAAGCTTTTGAATTTCCTTGTGATAAAGGCAATGTCATCGCTCTCAGACTTGGAAGAATCAGAGTCAGGTTTGTGTGCCTTCAGTGCCACCGTTTTCTCCTTTCTTTTCTCACCTGCATTAAGATTTCTTTGATTCACTCCTTGCTCGTAAGCAATGAGTGAGCCATGTAAGGTTTCAATCGAATACGTATTAAAATCTTTAAATTCAGTGATTATAGTGATTTTAGCATCAAAAGATGAAGGCGAACATCTCAAAATTTTGTTCA
>NW_021482532.1:0-291 GCF_001605985.2 Dendrobium catenatum | reverse complement strand
GTAGAGAGTATGAAACATAAGCATGCTTTTTTAACTTCTTTATTTGGTCCAAAATCTATACAATTTTTTTAGCAGGCATTATTACAAATACCTTATATACTTTCTTTAACAAAGAATGATATAATCTCTTATAACCCTTAATAACTTCTACAAAAATAAACTTTAAGTTACTCATCAAAGTATCAAACGATGCAAACCATGAGCATAAAGTTCAGATACAAAGGGTCCACTTCCAAACAATGTAAATCACACATGAGTCTCATTAATATTCCATGAAGCTATCCATTGAAG
>NW_021482531.1:0-263 GCF_001605985.2 Dendrobium catenatum | reverse complement strand
ATGTAAACTTATTTTATATTAAATATAAATTATGTTGTTTGTAAAGTATGATTTTAAACCTCTAACTCATTCTTAGTTTGAATATTTGATATGTATGATAATATGGGTTTATGTTTAAGCTTCATATTAGATTGTCATATTATCATGTTAATTTTATTAATTTTAATAATACTATTATTTATTATGTTAACCGATTCGGCCGCAACCCCCAAATCGGTCGAACCGTGTGATGTGAAACATACATGCATGGATGAATTGCTTTA
>NW_021482530.1:0-1455 GCF_001605985.2 Dendrobium catenatum | reverse complement strand
GAGGCGGCATCTTCGCCGGCTCTGATACCAATTTGACGTCGACACAGTGGTAGAAACGAGAGATTAGTTACCGATACAAAACAAAGGAACAGGAATGTACCTCTTCCTTCGAATTCCAGCTTCCGAAATCCTTCATCTAGCTAGAAGTGCGATCACCACCTGTAACAACAGGATACAGAACGATACTCTAAAACAGAGTGTATTAACTTTAAAAATCAAAAGTGCTTCCCGCCTACAATCAGGGGTTATTTATAGTGTTTTTCTATGGCTACAGGATTAAAGAATACATCAATGAAAAAAAAGGATACACATAATGGCTACACAATGAGCAATATAAGAGACACTCCGGTGTCAGAGGGGATGTTTAGACTAAAACCGATTAGAATCTAGAACTTCATTTTGGTTGGATGAGGATATTTTGGGTATAGGATTGGGTAAAACTAAGTTTGAAAAGGGTTCTATATTACTAGTGGAAGGATCGATTGAATGAAAGGGAAATTGGTCCTCATGAAAGACAATGTCATGCGAGATAAAAAATTGTTTATTATGGATGTCGTATAATTTGGAAGCTTTCATGCCTTGTGGGTAGCCTAAAAAAATGCATGTTTGAGCTCATGGTTGAAATTTGGTTCTATGCCCAGTGAGGGTAGAATAAAATGCTTGACATTCGAAAAAAAAAAAAAAAGGAATAATTGGACAGTGCATTGTATGGTAGTTCACATGCATTTTATGTTGAGGGAGAGAGGAAGGGGATCGATTTATGATGAATGTAGTTATAAGAATGCAATCACTCCAAAATTTTAATGTTGTTTGTTACCCGTGCTGCTCTTGCTGTGAACTTCCTGGATATTAAAATGACCATGAAAGAATGTAATTGTAAAAGAATTATCTATAAGAAAAGCAAAGAGTAAGATTTAAATTTGAAATGAAAAATACATCATTTAAGTGTAAATGTGAGTTTAATCTAATGTCTTCACATAAAGTGTCAGGAATTTGCATTTTTGTTAGGTATGATTACGGTGTTATGAGGTATATTTCGCATTGATGTAAATTGATTGATATTGGAACAAGTGTGTTGACGCCTCAGAATCAATGAACCAATGTCCAAAAGGTGATAAAGTTGAAATTAACATAATAGAAAAGCACATACCTGTCAAGTGGGTTGATTGTTCGTTACCTTTTGCTTGTAAGTGATGGAGAATAAACTCATCAATTGATCAAGCTATTGCTGATCGAGGCTATTGAAGAACTTTGGAGCTGAGTTAGTATCATTGTAAGTACTACTGTTGCCTACAAAAACTTGATTGACGAAGGGTGTTATTTTCTTGGAATGCGCATTGTTCTTGAATTGGTTCCCGGTGGATACTCCTGAATCTTGCAACATTTTTCCTTCATATGGTCGGTGTTGTTGCAATGTGGACAGTAACACCAATCCTTCTTGTGAAGTCTGTTGTT
>NW_021482529.1:0-241 GCF_001605985.2 Dendrobium catenatum | reverse complement strand
CAGAAGCAGCCCTTTCAGATAGTTCCTCAACATACTGGAGATCCTAACTTCATCCCTTTTAGAGAGAGATTGGCAAAGCCTTATCCATTTAAAAGGGAGTCAATTACGAAGATCTTTAAGAGCTTGTTAAAGAAACCTGATTTTCAGTTGCCAGAGGCTAGGAGACCTGAGGATAAGGCTAAGAAAGAAGATCCTAAGTATTATCCATACCATCGGATGCTTAGTCACCCACTTGAGGATT
>NW_021482528.1:0-296 GCF_001605985.2 Dendrobium catenatum | reverse complement strand
CGGCAGGGACGATCAAGCCAATCTTCAATCATCTAGTTCATTTTTAGAGCGATGTTCAGGTCGATCATCTGTGATTTGAACTGATCGTACAAGATGATATTATTATCATCCTAGACGATAAGGTCAGCAAATTGCAATTATTAAGCTATTTTGAGCTCTTCTTTATAAGAGCTCTTATTCAATGATTTGAACATCCTTGGCTGCTGTCTTGACTGGAGAAAACCTAATGGAGAGAGAGATAGAGAGAGAGAGGGGGGGAGAGAGAGAGAGGATCTTGTGAGGGGGAGCTTGTGAGG
>NW_021482527.1:0-290 GCF_001605985.2 Dendrobium catenatum | reverse complement strand
TATAAGTCAATATTTTTTTGTACTAAAAATTTGTTTTAGAAAGCTATAAAAAACCTTCTCAAACGAAACCTAAGTGATACCACTCTCAAAAAATTATAAATAGCTCACATTCTTCTCATGAGAGGGGGAGAGAAGAAAAGGAAGAGAATGGAAGAATTTGGAAGCTTCCTCGCCGCTGACCATCTCCAGAGTTCTTCCCGACCACTGCTGAACTTTTGCCTGTTTGTCAGCCAACTCCGAACTTCCGCCCATTCGTCCACCATCGTCGGAGTTATTCTCGACCACCGTCA
>NW_021482526.1:0-216 GCF_001605985.2 Dendrobium catenatum | reverse complement strand
TCCTTGGCTACATTCTCTCGGCAGACGGGGTAGCTACCGATCCAGCCAAAATTGCGGCCATCCGTGACTGGCCAATTCCACGTAACATGTTTGACGTTCGCAGTTTCCACGGCCTCGCCAATTTCTACAGGCGGTTTATACGAGGATTTAGTATTATTATGGCTCCCATTACAGATTGCTTGAAAAACAAACAATTCGCATGGAGTGAAGAATGTC
>NW_021482525.1:0-602 GCF_001605985.2 Dendrobium catenatum | reverse complement strand
TGTATTTTTAAATTATCGGCCAAGACGATCATTGATCAAAAATTCCTAAATTATACCTTAATTGATCAGGAAATCAATGGAGTAATTAATTATGATTGATACGATCATACCGTCCTGGACGATCTCATGATCGGCCAGGACGATCATGTCAAAAACCTTAAGTTACTTCAGGACGAAAAATATCGGTCAGTTCGTATCCTGGGCTATTCTCATGACGATTTTCCCATGATTTGAACTGATCGGCCAGGACGATTGTGAGATTGGCCTGGAAGATGAAGCCAATTTTCAATCGTCTAGGAGTGCATCCAGGGCGATGCTCTGGCCGATTTTTTGAGTTTTGTACTGATCGGCCAGGCCGATGTCCATATCGTCCTGGACGATAAAGTCGGAAACTTGCAATTAATGAGTTCCTTTGAAGCTCTTCTATTTAAGAGCTCTTATTCAACATTTTTGATGACCTTTGGCTGCTGCCCTGACCTGAGAAGACCTTGAGGATGTAGGTTTGGTTTAGACCGAACCACTATAAATCTTATGTCATTTACTTTACTTCTTTTTATTTTCCGCTTTTTTCTTTTGTTTAAAAACTCTGTGGTTGAAAAACT
>NW_021482524.1:0-214 GCF_001605985.2 Dendrobium catenatum | reverse complement strand
ATGCAAAGTGCTTGGAATTCTTGGATTTCCCAAAGGGATAAATCCAAATGGCTTAATCAAGGAGAAGATGATCTTGGTTTTCTTTTTTCTAGGATAAGGGCTAGAAAGAATCAAAATCACTTAAAGGAAATTTCCACCCCATTTGGAACGCTCACTAAGCCGTCTGATATAGCTGAAGATTGTTGAGTCCAGTAATTAGGTTGTTAAGCCTAAG
>NW_021482523.1:0-209 GCF_001605985.2 Dendrobium catenatum | reverse complement strand
TGAATTAAGTTATGCATAACGGTAACTTCGTATTTGTGCTATTGCATCTTTGTTCATCCGGACTTCAAATTGAATCTTTCCTAATTTATTTTTCAGTCCGTTAACCCTTGCGCATTCTTTATAAATAAAGCCCTAATCTGGCTTTCCATTTTATTTCCTTTTCCTTCCTCCCGACTCCCTTCTCTACTCTCTATTAACTATACTTCTTA
>NW_021482522.1:0-207 GCF_001605985.2 Dendrobium catenatum | reverse complement strand
CCACTCATTTGTTTTAATTGTCGTTTGAAAATTGCTGGTAATTTTGTTCCGAAATTGTTCTAATCTATTAGTTGTGCAATGCCCACATGAATCCATAAGCATGTCATCTAAGTAGTCCTGCATCATCTGGTATCAGAGCATGGTATGCTCTTGCATGTCTTAGGATTCCTAGTAGTTTTCCTTTTTGTGTTTTCATTTTGCATTATT
>NW_021482521.1:0-248 GCF_001605985.2 Dendrobium catenatum | reverse complement strand
TGTCAATAGAATAAATGTTTAAATCTTTAGACTATGTTATTACATTAATTTTTGCATCATAAGCAGTAGGTAAACAACGAAGAATCTTATTGACCATTTCAGCATTAGTTAATTCCCTACCAAGTGCATGCAAAGATATGATAATTTGTGTAAATCTTGTGTACATGTCGGAAATAGATTCATTAGGTTTCATGCGAAACAATTCATGGTGATGTAACAAGATATTGAGCATTGATTGTTTAACCTCA
>NW_021482520.1:0-226 GCF_001605985.2 Dendrobium catenatum | reverse complement strand
AGAGAACTTTCGATTAAGGCTAGTCGTCAATCAGATGTGTATAAAATACATGTTATCTGGCATATAGTAGCAACAATGGATTTAGGTATTGGAGAACTGGATTTGGATTTGTGAATTTGGGAAGTTGGAGGATTGATGTTTGGGAATTTGAAGGTTTTGAAGATTTGGAAAATTTGATATTTAAAATAAAAATTACACCATCTTTCACTTAAAGCGGATGGTGGGG
>NW_021482519.1:0-489 GCF_001605985.2 Dendrobium catenatum | reverse complement strand
ACAGACGGCATAACACTGTATGCAATTCGGTGGAGATAATCTTAGAGTTTATTAATCCTAGCAAAAAATGCGATCAAATTCACTTCTTTGAACTTTTAATTTTTTTTGGAAAGGTTTTAAAGATATTTTCTATTTTTCTTTAGTCTCTTCCTTCAAGGAGAGATTATTACATACCAAGTATAAGTTTCAATAAGAGAATCGTATGAATTTTATGAGAATATACAATAAATATATAATTTTATATTTTACTATACATTTACTATGCTCACAGAATTCAAACGATTCTATCATCAAGATTCCGAACGTAATAATTTATGCCGTCAAAAGGAGAGATTATTAGGTGCGGAGTGCGGACGGGGAGAACCGTCCGCACAAGCCTTACTCCAAGCTAGGTACCGGCACTCGGTACCGTTGGGTACCGCTGAGTACCGCTAGGTATTCATATTTGTGCGGACGGTGCACACTCCGCACCTAATAATTTTTCCGTCA
>NW_021482518.1:0-362 GCF_001605985.2 Dendrobium catenatum | reverse complement strand
CAAGAATGAGAACTTGAGTTGGTTATTTGAATTCAAGTACTTGAGCATGTGCTTTGAACTTGAACTCTACAAGAACAACAGAAGACTTGTGGACACGAATTTTTGTCATTGAACTTGAACATGCTTTTGGACTTGAACATTTGAACTCAAGAGGACACAACTTGAACTTCAAGGAGAATAATATAATATTCAAAGTAAAATTATAATTTTTGAGATAGCAAAGTACAAATTAAATGCAGAAGAAAGGTACACAAGACTTGTAGTGAATATAGCGCTTGCAAATATCATCCACTCACCAAATGATGATAAAGTCTCATGCAATCAAATGCAATCAAATGATACTAGAAGGGTTTTATGTGTAA
>NW_021482517.1:0-244 GCF_001605985.2 Dendrobium catenatum | reverse complement strand
TAGGGATAATTTCGGCATATTAAATTGATGAAATTTAAGATTTAGGATTTTCAAAAATTATGGATTTTAATAAATCCGAAAATTGAGGTTAAATAATATAAAATTTTCTTAATCGTCGTAAGTAACAATTAAGGATAAACGAAGGGTTTAGACATGTGGGAATTTATTTAAAGCTTTAGGGAATAATTTTAGTTAACTTTTATTTTATGTGTTTATTAGGTGATGTTTTTTGAGGGATTAAAAC
>NW_021482516.1:0-864 GCF_001605985.2 Dendrobium catenatum | reverse complement strand
TGGATGATTGAAAATTGGCTTGATCGTCTAGGATGATCTCACGATCGTCCAGGTCGATCAGTTTAAATCAGAGGAAAATCATCCAGAGCATCGCCCTGAATTTAAGCTGTCTGATCCCGATCGTCCAGCATATCGCCCTGAATATGTGCTAGCCGATACTTATCGTCCAAAAGTAACTAAGGTTTTTGAATAGATCGTCCTGGCCGGTCCTGCGATCGTCCAGGACGATATGATGGTATCTATAATCCTTAATTACTTCCTTGATTTTTCTGATTAATTAATGCATAATTGTGAATATTGTCCAGGCCGATCCAAGATCGTCCTGGCCGATTACCAAAAATTACAAAATACCTTAATTATTTATAGCGGCAATATCTTTCTATTCACAGCAAACAGAAATTCTGAGTCTCTCAAGTGTGTGTGTGTGTGTGTAGGGTTACTTAGCATTAGTCACACTAAAGATTACAATTGACTCAAGAGGGAAAAAAAAAAATTATAGACTGACTCAACTCTAATCTACCCCATCTTGAGTTGGCTCCATTTTTCCGTCCGATCTTTGATTCCTAAAAAAGTCAATAGTAAAAGACAGTCCAAGTCAAGTAAGAGTATTTGCCAATCATCAAAACATAGTTCATAGACCTAAATTTGCATCAATGTCCCCCTTTTTGATGATGGAAATTACAACGATAAAAAATTAAAAAAACAATAATGTGGTGGGGCAAGAAACATCCTAAAACTACTCCCCCTTTTGACATCTCAAAAAGGAGGGAACCAAGAACAGAAGTAAACCACAACACACATTTTTTTTTCAAGGCATGAAGATGATATAGTATTCCATGTGATTGATTTTAAAAACTTGTGAGT
>NW_021482515.1:0-423 GCF_001605985.2 Dendrobium catenatum | reverse complement strand
GATAATTAATTTCGTCTGGATGAAAATTTTATAGAGAACCAATCGTACTGTACGATAATTAATTTTGTCTGGACAAAAATTTTACAGAGAACCAATCGTACTGTACGATAATTGATTTCGTCTGGACAAAATTTTTACAGAGAGCCAATCGTACTGTATGATAATTAATTTCGTCTGGACGAACATTTTACAGAGCAAATCGTACTGCACGATAATTAATTTTGTCTGGACGAAAATTTTACAGAGAACAAATCGTACTGTACGATAATTAATTTCGTCTGGACGAATAGGACTTAGAAAATTTTTCGAGCAAATTTCTATTCGTTCCATATGCTCTATAAGAGAAAACTATCTGATCGTCCAGTACGAACGAAAATCGTCCTGTGCGATCAACACAAATTTAATATGATCTCCTTATTTGTG
>NW_021482514.1:0-215 GCF_001605985.2 Dendrobium catenatum | reverse complement strand
ATAGGAAATTAAAGAAAATACATGCTAGCTTGAAATTTGAATTTTTAAATCTACAAAAAGAGCATGAAATTTTGATTAAAGACCATAAAATGATTGATTCAAATCATATGACTTTACATGATGAATTTGATGACTTAAATAAAAATCATTGTGAATTAGTTGAAAAGCATGATGCATTAATGTTGCAAATCTACTTTTTCATAGCTTATGTTTTG
>NW_021482513.1:0-244 GCF_001605985.2 Dendrobium catenatum | reverse complement strand
TGATCAAAGATTTAATCAAATTGATGCTCAACTTATGCAGCAGCAACAGGACATTGGTAGTATCAGAAATGAAGTTTATGAAATCAAAACCAATGTTATGTTGATGACCTCCTACTTCAACCTTTTTGGTGGCATTCCTCCTCCTCCTCCAGAGGAATAGAGAATTAGAGATGATTTTTTTTGTGTTTGTTGTACTTGTGTTTGTTTTTTTTTTTGTTTTTGTTTGTTATGTTAGTGTTTATTT
>NW_021482512.1:0-1076 GCF_001605985.2 Dendrobium catenatum | reverse complement strand
CCGACCTCGCGAAGGGAGATCAGACGGCTGGCCTCGATACCGTGGATTCGAACGGACGGCCCAGATGCAGCTGGATGGAGGGACCGCACGCTGATCCGAATACACAGCCAGATCAAAGCACGGAACGGCCCGATCTGGACCGTTGATCGAGCGATCGACTTTCGATAAAACGTACACCTACGCTAAGCTGCGAAAATGCCCTAGAGAACATTTTTTTGCTCGTTCGTTCGATCGGGTGGGCCAAAACGCTTGAAATTTTAAACTCAAGAAGTAGACATGAACAGAAATGATGGGGAAAGATTCATTTTAGCTAAAACACTATATACATAAAGCTAATTAAATCCATCTAATGCGAGCTAGGTCTAAGGTTTTGAGAGATTATACCGTTAAATCTTCAAAATTTCTAGATGGATGAGCTTGTAGACTGTCCAAGTGAAGATCCCTAGTGCAGAGTTGAGCTCGAAAATGCGTGGATCAACCACTACAAGCCTGGGACGGACTAGGTGGTGGACTCGCCGGAGAACTCACCGCCGGTGACGTCCAACCACTTGGATTTTGTAGTGGGAAGGTAAAGAAGGCCCTGAGGAGCTAAAACGAATAAAGAACTCGCTCTGGGAGGCTGGGGTTAGTGAGAGAAGTTGCCTTGAACCAATGGCCTTAAAAGTCACCTTTTCCCCTATTCAAATGGCCTGGGCTGGACTGGATGGCTGGGATCGACTCATGAGCTCTCCAGATGATGCCACATGTCCCTGGAACAACTAGAAGGCTACATCAAAGGCTGGACAAGCCTTGCCTCCATTGGGTGGACTTGGGACAAATGGGGGGGGGGACCACTGTCGTTTAATGCTAAACCAGGCCCTGAGCCTGGTTAAGTGAGCTCCAAGTGAGCTTTAGACCATAAATGGGTCGGCCTAAGGCAGCCCTAATGGAGGAAAAGGGGCTTAGCATGTGATAATGCTCTTTTGGAAATGCTTAGGCTTGAGGTTGACTTGTTTTGACCAGTCAACGGGTCAAGGGAGGCTGATGTGGAGTCTATACAATGGCTAGATCAGATCTAGACTGTTAGAAGGGATTGG
>NW_021482511.1:0-1007 GCF_001605985.2 Dendrobium catenatum | reverse complement strand
TGTAAATTATATATACCATCAAAAATTGTCTTGATCAGCACAAATCTCAAGGAAAAATTAAATTGGAAACTAAATCTAGGATGCAAACTTATAGTTAAAATGAACATCTTGAAAAGACGAAAACGACGCCAAATTCGACTCAATATGTGCCCAAATGAGTGCAAATCAAAGACCCGAAGCACATTTAGAAAATTTAATGACCAAACTGTTTTTAAATGTGACATGCTTATAGTCAAATTAAGCGACTCGATGAGACGAGTCCAACGAGCCTAAGATCCTTGAATTTTTGTCAATACTAAGGCACACAAATCATTGATAAATAGTCCATAATCGAGGGAATCAATGTCACCCATTCATCTAAAACAGTCCTAACCTATTCTTGATGTTCTTATTATTTACTTGTCATGCCACTACCCAAAAATTATAAATAGACCTCTCATTATTCACAAAAGAGAAAAATTAGAAGGAGGGAAGGAGAGGAAGAATAGAGAAACTTAAGATTTCTCTTGCCACCAAGCTTCTCCTTGATCATTGCCTGGACTTTGTCAGACCACCACTCATCGCCGGATTTCCGTCGGACTTCTACTAACAGACTTTCGCCCATCGTCAGATTTCGAAAGAGATGACGAAGGAAGAGAAATATGAGATTTCTCTTGCCACCAAGCTCCTTCTTAACCATCGCCCAGACTTTTGCCAAACCACCGGCCGCCGCTGGACTTTCAACGGATCACTACCCATCTTCGGATTTCCATCGGACTTCTGCCCGACGCCAGACTTCCATCCATCGTCAGACTTTTGCAGAACCACCGCCGGTCATCGGTGTTTTGCCAGACCACCGCTTATCATCGGACTTCCGTCCACCGCCGGACTTCCACCGTAGCACCGCCTGTCACCAAACTTTCATCATCTTCTACCCAACACCGGACTTCTGTCCATCGCTGGATTTCTAGCCGTCGTTGTACTTCCGCCCATCTTTGGACTTCTAATTATCACCGAACTGATGCCAG
>NW_021482510.1:0-269 GCF_001605985.2 Dendrobium catenatum | reverse complement strand
TGATGCTTTACATGTTGGGTTACTTGTAGCGAATTGTTAATTTCTATTCACAATTCCTATGATCATAAACTATGAACTTAGTATGTTTGATCAACTAAAACAAGGTTTCAGCCTACATTGGCATCCTCCCATCAATTCAGCGATAGATGCTATAAGCTATTGTGGTCAAAGTGTGGGTCGGTATGTATCCAAACTATCACACATGCTAACTTCCTATTATCCATCTTTTAATCTTTGTTTCATAAATGCAGTCTCGTTTGGGGTGATAG
>NW_021482509.1:0-652 GCF_001605985.2 Dendrobium catenatum | reverse complement strand
GATATTAAATTTTTAAAAAATAAATTTATATAGGCAATAAAAGTATTAATTAACGGAAATAAAAAGAGAAAATATTTTTCATAAATTATTAAAATTCGACGGATTTGCCACTGGAAAACTGGCGTAAACAACTTCGCCGGAAATTCTGTCGGAAAATCTTCCTAAAAATCTGTCGGAAATATTTCATCTTTATCCGTCGGGAGGCCGCCGAAAAATCCGTTGAAAGAAAAATCCGTCGGGAAATAGTCCGCCGGAAATTTTGCCGGAAATGTACGATTTTCCTGTAGTGTTTTATAGATAACAATTGCTCTTTTTTCTAAAAAATAATTAAGGATTATCACATTCTACACGCCTTAAAAAATATTATCTTTGACATTTTCAAATCAAAGTCAGAATAAATATGGTAGGGGTGTTAACACTTGAGTAGACTCGAAATCTGACCCAGACCTGGCCCAAAATTTTTCCAGTTTGGGTCAACCCCTTTGCTATTATTCATTACTATTATTTCATTTCCAGAATCCGACCTCGGATCAGGGGTCGTAGAGCAAAATAGGGCAAATGGCTGTATATGAAAAAGTACTAGCTTCCCCCTTGTGAAAGTTCTGCAACCAATATAATTCTTCTATCGTGCCTAACGTAGCAATGGGAACGA
>NW_021482508.1:0-1595 GCF_001605985.2 Dendrobium catenatum | reverse complement strand
CTAGAGTAGATCCTAAGGTCTAAAGTCTAGAAGGATCTTAGGATAGATCCTAAGGTCAGGATTCTAGGAAGATTCTAGAGTTTGAATTGATTTGGGAATTGAATTGATTTAGGGGCAAGATTGGTCCAAGTGACATCATACAAAAATGAGGTCAACAAATGGACCCCCAATATGTTTAATAGAACGAAGTCCTATTGCACATATTGGCGTTGACCGAGCTTTAAGATCAAGTCTGAAATTTTGATCCTAAAAGAGTGAAAAGTGTATCCATGGGGAATCAAGATTTAATTTTATACTAGGGTAGTGCCATGGAGGGTGTACTCTACCACTGGTTGGTCGAATCCTAAGGGATGGAAAAGTCTATCCCTAAAGGATAAGAAATTTGAGTGATCGTATAGAAAGGAAGAAATTTTAACTACAGGGGATCGTATTGGTGTTCTGATTCTAAAGGAAAGGATGTCTAACCTTAGAAGAATGAATTTGGGTTTGATTCTAAGGGAAGGAAAGACCTAACCCTAGAGGATTGAGCTTTGATTTGGTACTAGGGTAGTGCCACGAGGGGCGTACTCTACCACTAGTGGATCTAATCCTAAGGGAAGGAGGAAACCTAACCTTATGAAGAAGAGGATTGGATTTGGATTTATATTAGGGTAGTGCCACAAGGGGGGTACTCTACCACTAATAGATCTAATCCTAAGGGAAGGTGGACATCGAACCTTAAGGAAAAGAAGGTAACTGAACTATAGTGGGGCCTGGAAGGCTTAAATCCACTACTAGTTAGTCGAGATCCTAGGAGATAGGAAGCACGGGGACTCACACCTATTCCTAACGGGTCAGATTTATACTTAAACTAGGATGGTGCCATGAGGGGCTTGCTCCATCACCAGTGGATCTAATCCTAAGGAAAGGAAGCTCTGGGACTCACACTTAACCTTAAAGAAAAGAAATGACTGAACTATGTGGGCCCCAACAGGCTTAATTCCACTTTTAGTCAGTCGAGATCCTAGGAGATAGAAAGCACAGGGACTCACACCTACTCCTAAAGGATCGAATTTGTACTAGGTATTGTTGGTGGAATTTTGAAAACATATTTTGAAAAATATTAGTTTTCTTTGGGAATTTTAAAATTAAGATTGAACTCTAATTCTATAAGTTGAATCAACTCGTTTGGAAAAGTTTATCGCCTTGAAGGACGAAAATAAAATTCTATAACGGTGTTCAGACTTAGAATCGTAAAATTCATCTTGAATATCATGGCTAGATTCTAAAGAGAAATCCACACGGCCCCGAGGGGATGAGGTAGAGTTCAACTAAATAATCCAGTCATGGTATTCAAGGAGTATGATTGCTGAATTCATATCTAAAGCCTTATCAAAGAAGCATGTACCTCCCCAAAGTGAGATAACACCTTTCAGTGATAATTATTCTAATATGATAACGACAATAATTTTTTTTTAACTTTTCCCAAAGAAGTCTAAAAGGATTTTAAAAAAATATTAGTTTTGAAATCAGGTGTGTGTGGTTCCAAATCTCTTACGAGCGCAAGCCCTCATAGTTAGTTACATCGTAGGGAGACAGAGTCCCCTACAAAAACT
>NW_021482507.1:0-1030 GCF_001605985.2 Dendrobium catenatum | reverse complement strand
AAACCGTTCTAAGTCGGTTAAATCGTCTGGACGAAAATTTGTTCGTCTGCACGAAAATTTTACATAGGACCAATCATCATGTACGATAATTTAATTTCGTCTGGACGAAAATTTTACACAGACCAGATCGTCCTGGACGATAATTAATTTCATCTGGACGAAAATTTTATAGAGAGAAACTCGTTTTCTGACGATAATTATTTTCGTTTGGACGAAAATTTTACAGAGACCAGATCAACCTGGACGATAATTAATTTCGTCTGGACGAAAATTTTACAGAGAGCAACTCGTGTTCTGACGATAATTAATTTCGTCTGGACAAAAATTTTACAGAGACCAGATCATCCCGGACAATATTTAATTTCGTCCCGGACGAATAGGACTTAGAAAATTTTTTCAAGCTAGTTCCTATTTGTTCCATGTGCTCAATAGGAGATAACTGTCTGATCATCCCGTACGATCTGATATCGTCCCATACGATTAGTATAAATTTTATATGATCTCCTTATGTGTGTGTGTATCTTTTTATTCACTCAAATTACAATCACTCCCTTTCAATTTTATTTCAAAGAAAAGTACAAGCTTCAAATTCACAAAGTATCTAATGTTGAATTTGATTTGAAGTCATCATAGTCTGGAGTTCGATTTTCCTGAAATGTTAGTACACACAAGAGCAAATACAAATCTTCTAAAATTGTTAGGAGATAACTACACGTTTGAACAACAATGTTTGGAATCATCATAACTATATAAGTTGCAAAAATGTAAGGCATGCAAATAGCAACTATCTTAATAATCCCCCCCCTATTTGATGATGGCAAAACAATTATTGTTTGTATGATTTCAAGTTAAACAAATCTCCTAAACTCCCTCTTAATTGATGTATACATGAAAATAAGGAGGCATTTTGAACCAAAGAACACAATTTTTTGTTTTTCAAAAATTTTTAACAAAAATAAAAAAAAGACAATAACATAAGCACAATAACATAAGCCAAATGACATAATATCAAAATACAAGCAAAACATAC
>NW_021482506.1:0-296 GCF_001605985.2 Dendrobium catenatum | reverse complement strand
TATTCAGTAAAAGGAACTTTAATTTTAATTCCATTAATTTCACGAGAAGGTGGTGAATAACTTTCTTTAATAAGTATCCACATGTGATAATGAATTAACTATAAAAATGTAGACATGCAAGTTTTCCAAAAATCAAAAGGGATATTATAAAACAAAGGTAGTGAGTAATAGAATACACTTTTGTAGTATTACAATTTTCATTGTTAGCCATAGATCAAAATTCAAAAAGTTATCAAACTTAGTTTTGTGAATCTCACTCTAATACAACTTGAAAGTTCGTTAGGGATGTTAAGCCC
>NW_021482505.1:0-387 GCF_001605985.2 Dendrobium catenatum | reverse complement strand
TTTTTTACTTTTATGTTCATCCTTTTTAATATCCTCACCCAAGTTTTTTCATTGCTATTTCTTAAGCAATTTTGGTATCATTACATTAGTCAAGATTTAAAAATAATACAGTGCACTGAGACATAAAACAAAGAAAAAATCATAAATAAATAATAATTGATTCAAATGTGTTCGCATCAGATGTCTGATCTTACTTGCAAAATATCTTCATTAAGTATAATTTAAAATATATTTACATGTAACAAACCAGCACAAGAAGCACAAGCAAAGTATTATTACATAGCGATAGTAATGTCTCTTAATTATTCATTTCAATATCATAAGTAACATATATATGATTTTAAACTTTCTTCAAGAACACAACATAACATGTTAAATGACTAATAA
>NW_021482504.1:0-293 GCF_001605985.2 Dendrobium catenatum | reverse complement strand
CATAACTTGGGAGGTCCAATGAAAATAGTTCTAACATATCTATTTCAATTCTATAAAAGAGAGTAGAAAAGAACTTGTTGATCATTCACTTCTTTGACGTGCATTAAATAAATCTCATGATAACAAACCAACATAATCATGTAATCTCTCCAACCAACTTGCATAACTAGCATGAATGAGGCTTTCAAATTAAGAAGTCGTCTCCAACATATTATTCAACTTATCACACAAAACCTTCAACATCTCGGAAATTTCCAAAAAAAATTCAAGCCAGGATAAGTCTTTATAACATG
>NW_021482503.1:0-322 GCF_001605985.2 Dendrobium catenatum | reverse complement strand
TAAGAACTTGTACCCATTGGAAGCCTCGAACGCCATAAAACTAATGCCCTAGCTATGAAATAAAATCTACCAAAGATTCAGGTTTTATAATAGCAACACTTGGGAGTTGTCAAAGGCATGATAACCATGGCAAGCAGCTCTGTATAGAACTGCTTTCACTAATACCAATTGTGCAATTAGATTGTTTTTTTAAGTCCAATAACATTAAAAAAATGGATCATTATCCCTTCAAAAATGACAAACAAAAATACAATATGCAACACAGTTTCCTTAGAAAGATAACGGAAAGGCAGGGGGCTAACCAATGCTTCAAATTTGTTTT
>NW_021482502.1:0-1321 GCF_001605985.2 Dendrobium catenatum | reverse complement strand
GGCCTTGAAGTCCATCTTCAAGACTTTGAGAGATGAGAGAGAGGGCTATTTGATAGAGCTACAGCAAGTGGACAGGAAGGCAGAAAGAGAGCCAGAAGCCATACCTGAGGTGGTCCAGGACCTTCTACAACAGTACTCCACCGTGTTTCAGATGCCCAAGGGGCTACTACCTATCAAATCTAGGGAGCATGCTATTGTGTTGAAGATAGGGGTAGCACCCATCAGCGTGCGACCTTACAGATATCCACATGCTCAGAAGGAGGAGATTGAGAGGCTGGTGGCAGAGATGTTGGAGGCTCAGGTAATCTAGCCCAGTGTGAGCCCATTTTCCAGTCCTGTACTCTTAGTGAAAAAGAAAGACGGTAGTTGGAGATTCTGTGTAGACTATCGGACCCTCAATAAAGAGACTGTGTTGGACAAGTTTCCTATTCCTGTGGTAGATGAACTTTTGGATGAACTTGGGGGAGTCACCATCTTCTCCAAGGTGGACTTGAAGTCTGGTTATCACCAGATCAGGATGAGGACTGAAGACATTCAGAAGACAGCCTTCCGGACACACGAAGGTCATTATGAGTTTCTAGTGATGCCGTTCGGGCTCACTAACGCTCCCTCCACCTTTCAAGCCCTGATGAACCAGATCTTCCAACCCTACTTGAGGAGGTTTGTTTGTCTTTTCTGATGATATATTGGTGTATAGCAAATCTCTGCAGGACCATATCATCCATCTTGGGGTTGTACTCATGACCTTATTGGAGCATCAGCTATATGCCAACCAGAAGAAGTGTTCTTTCGCTCAGAGGGAGGTGGAGTATCTGGGACACATTATTTCAGAGAGTGGGGTGGCAGCTGACCCCACCAAGATAGAGGCCATGGTGGATTGGCCTACACCAAAATCCCTTAAAGGCCTAAGGGGATTTTTGGGACTGACTGGCTACTACAGGAGGTTCATCAAGGGCTATGGTTCCATAGCAGGTCCTTTGACTGATCAGTTAAAAAAGGACAATTTTCAGTGGGGAGAGAAGGCGGAGGAAGCCATGAAGACCCTGAAGGAAGCCATGACTAGTGCCCCGGTTTTGGCACTTCTAGACTTCACCCAGCAGTTTGTGGTTGAGACTGACGCTTTAGGAGTGGGTTTGGGAGCGGTACTCATGCAGAATCATAAGCCGATTGCTTTCTTCAGTAGGATCTTATCACCTAGAGCGAGGTTGAAATCAGTTTATGAGCGGGAACTGATGGCCATTGTGTTGCCTATTCAAAAATAGCGGCCTTATCTATTGGGGCAATGATTCATAGTTCGTACTGATCAGCGGAGTCTCAAGTA
>NW_021482501.1:0-307 GCF_001605985.2 Dendrobium catenatum | reverse complement strand
TAATGTTTACCCTTATACCATTCAAAACATCATTTTTGTTTAGGATTAATATGCAGATACAAGACTTCTACCAATAACACATTTTCAATAAAAAAATTCTTAAGATTTCCAATCAAACCTGACCCAACCACCTTCCTTGTGGTGTTATCTCCAAGTGTAACCTTGCCTCCACTCTTGGTACCATATGCTCTCACGAGGTCTTGTGTGAGAGTGACTCTCTTCTTGATCTGATTGATCAAGATTATCTGTCATTAATCAAAGATTAGCGACTTCTTCTTTCTTTTCCATCACTGACAAGTCTGAAGCT
>NW_021482500.1:0-272 GCF_001605985.2 Dendrobium catenatum | reverse complement strand
AATCCATCCGCCCTCCGCAACAGTTTGTCGAGGCGGATAAATTAAAATTTACTCTATCTCACAAAGAGCAAAATGCTTAGTCAAAAATATCACTAGGATCCATTCTCAAACAATCTCTTGCCAGTAAGGACGTGGTACGTGTCCTTTAATCGGCAGTTTCGCCGCCAAATGGCACTGCAGGTAAACGGTTATGACCTGGGGCCCTATGAACCGAGTGGTTTTGCCGCCAAATGGTACCACAGATAGCGGTTATGGCCAGAGACAATACGCTC
>NW_021482499.1:0-324 GCF_001605985.2 Dendrobium catenatum | reverse complement strand
TTAAGTCCGCTCTTACGGCAGCCAATCCTGATTAAATTCGTCTTTAAGTCTAAGTCCGCTTTTACGGCATCCTATTAACTTCTGGCTTAAGTTCGCTCTTACGGCAGCCAAACCTGATTAAATCAGTCTTTAGGTCTAAGCCCGCTTTTACGGCATCCTACTGACTTTCTAGCTTAAGTCTGCTCTTACGGCAGCCAATTCAATCTTAAATCCGTCTTTAGGTTTAATTCCGCTTTTACGGCATCTTATTGACTTCTAGTATAAATCCGCTCTTACGACAATTAAGCCTTAAATCCATCTTTAGGTCTAAGCCCGCTCTTACGG
>NW_021482498.1:0-200 GCF_001605985.2 Dendrobium catenatum | reverse complement strand
CGACCACCAACCTCCAATTCTGTATCATAACTGTTCACTGTTTCGGTGGATCAGATGAGGTGTTCCCATCTCTTTCCAGTTTAAGAAAAAAATAAAATAAAGGTCAATAAGTCCAGAGTTTTGGACTACTTTCCGCTTGCATATATTTTATATTACCAGCAATGTTCTCTATTTTCTTCCCAATCTAACGAAGTTAGGTG
>NW_021482497.1:0-520 GCF_001605985.2 Dendrobium catenatum | reverse complement strand
TGTCCTAAGTACATAGATGCATATATATAGTATATTTCGTTAGAGCTCTTTACACGTGGCTATCACTCATAGGTTGGTTGTAATGCTGGAGCTTTCTTGTGATTTGAGCTCTGATACAAATGAGTCCAAATCAAGGATCTGAGGTGCTATTGGAAGGTTCAAACCACAATTTGGATGATCAAACGGTTTCCAAACGTGACATGCTTATAGCCTTATAGGTGAATCGAGCGGCTCGACGAGACAAATCCAACGAGCTCAAGATCTTGGAATTTCGACATCATTTAGGCCTTCCATTGTCTAACGAACAATCCGCGATCAAAGGATTCAACATCGATTGTCCATCCAAACCACTCATCATTTACCCTTAATCTCCCTTCTATTTACGGGTCATGCTACAATAGGAAATCTATAAATAGACCTTTCATTTCTCTTGAAAGGGGACCCCAAGCCAAAGGAAGAAAAGAGATAGATCGGAGATCGCTCTTGCCTCTTTGCCTACTCGACCATCGTCGGAAGTTCC
>NW_021482496.1:0-315 GCF_001605985.2 Dendrobium catenatum | reverse complement strand
TCATTTAGCCAAAGACTATTCGAACTCGGCTCGAGCTCGATTAATTCTTTTATAATAATATTCGAGTTTTGTTCATTTAAATCCATGCTTGTTCTTGTTCGGTTAGTTTATGTTTATCAGGTTGCTCATTTTGTGTTTATGGATCTTTTTATCGAGCTTCAAAAAGGAGCAATTTATCTAGTTGCTCGTTTTGTGCTTACTGATCTTTAAACAAATAGCACAATTTTTAAGATAAATGAGCTTAAAATATTAAATTTATTTTATTAAAAATTATGAAAATATAATATAATTTTATTAAATTCTCTTAAAAAAATA
>NW_021482495.1:0-304 GCF_001605985.2 Dendrobium catenatum | reverse complement strand
GTTATCATCAAAATCATAAACTCGGAAGCCTGAGTTGTAACAATTTTTGCATTGATTGACACGACACTAGTACATGAATCTTATTGGTGCTATGACATTACCTAGCACTTATAAATTTTACTTTTACCTGCATATTTTTATGGAGAAATTTTCTGTTATTCCACACAATATTTTATTTAAATTATATTTATGTTTATTTAGTCAAAATTGTATATATTTGATGTAAATCTTAGTTTATGGATTAGACTTTTGATGATAGCAAACATTCATGATCTCCTATGACTGCCTTGCCTACTAACTTTTT
>NW_021482494.1:0-227 GCF_001605985.2 Dendrobium catenatum | reverse complement strand
TGCTTGGTCTAGATTGGCTCCTTTGTTCTTTTCAATCACATGAAGCCAAGGAGGGAGTTCTTAATGGAGGACCTTGGTTTGTAGGGGGTTTTGTGGTAGGTTTAGACAATTGGTCTCCTACCTTCTCTCCTCATTCTTTGAATGGAATTTCTTCTCCAATTTGGGTACGTCTTCCACATTTGCATCTTCTCTGTTGGGATGAATCCAATATCACTAGAATTATTTCT
>NW_021482493.1:0-257 GCF_001605985.2 Dendrobium catenatum | reverse complement strand
TTTCTTTCACAACTTGTACCGTATTTTCTTTAGAAATATGCAGCAAAAGAACCCCCACTGTGGTCTAAACTCAAGAAAGGGAAGTCCTATTGAGCGACATCAAATCGCATAATAACAAGAAAAGGGGAAAAAAATATATCGTAAAGAAGCTTATAATAGAAAGGAATCATAGGCCCAAGTATTTCTTTGATTTTAACAGTCTGGTTAAGCCCAAACAAGATCAGCTTCTGCCATAAGTATGAATATGTTCACACTAA
>NW_021482492.1:0-296 GCF_001605985.2 Dendrobium catenatum | reverse complement strand
TTTCTATTACACATATTGGGGGTCCATTTGTTGACCTGATTTTTGTATGAGGTCACTTAGACCAATCTTATCACTAAATCAATTCAATACCCAAATCAATTCAAATTCTAGGATTCTCTTAGATCCAGACCCTAGGATCTATTTAGATCTTAGAAATCCAAAACTCAATCCAAATCCAAAATCAAACAAAAATTCAAGGCCAAAGGTCCAAGTCATGAAAGCCTTTCCCAGTGAATTTTCAAATACTTCAAAACCCAATTGAATGACCTCCGATTCAGAGTTTGTCAGTTGCATAC
>NW_021482491.1:0-406 GCF_001605985.2 Dendrobium catenatum | reverse complement strand
CATTGTTGTAAGTCTTTTGATTTCTAGTTTTTACATTCTGTTTGAAATGTAAGAGTTTGTTCTTCCCTTTTTTCTTCTTTAGTCATTTTCGTCGGTAGAAGCTCAGTCTCCTTATTTGTGGGCGAAGGGTATAGACACCCCTATATTTTTTGCCCGCACCATTAATGGAGAGAGTCTCCTTAGATGGTTTGGTCACATTAAACGGAGGCCTTCCGATAACCTTGTTAGGAAAGTTGAGGTATTAGATTTGACTTATGTTAAGAAAGGTAGAGGTAGACCTAAAAAGTCTTGGTTATAAAATATTAGAAATGATATTTCTTTATTAGATTTAAATGAGAATTTGACTTTTAACATGACACAACGATAAAAAAAGATTCATGTAGCCAACCCAACGTAGTGGGAGAAA
>NW_021482490.1:0-290 GCF_001605985.2 Dendrobium catenatum | reverse complement strand
TCAAAAGTTATTATTTTAAAATATAACTAATCATACAATATGAACACCACTCTGTACTGGAAGATCAGATATAATCAGAAACCCTACCGTTGAATCTTTATTTTCCTAAAATAGGCAAATTTGAATTTTAAAATTTAAACTATTCATATTGTATGAATCATTTCCTACTGTACGAGATTTTAAATAATTACCTAATTAGGTCAGTTGATTAATAATCAAATTGGATCTAATTGATTACAGATCATACTGTACGATACTATATTATATTGTATGAATCACTTGATGAGTCT
>NW_021482489.1:0-2722 GCF_001605985.2 Dendrobium catenatum | reverse complement strand
CGCGAGGGAGTCCCACGTTGAGCTCGGACCTGGCTTTGGGTTCAGAACGGAAGAACGGGCAGGAGCTTCAGTTTCGCCTGAAGCTCGCGAACACAGAGAGACGAGAAGGGCTTCAGGCGGGTCGCGTGAGCAAGAGAGACACGAGGTCGGGGGAGCTCAGCTCTTGGTTCAGTCCAAAACAGAGGAGAGACAAAGGGAGTAGGGGAGTTTTTTTTTTTGGGATGTGCAGAACCGAGAGGGAGAAAGTGAGACTGAGAGAGGGCGGGCGCGATAGGACTCCTTGTCTGAGCGGATCGGGAGATTATCGCTAATGCCCTAGACTTCTTGCTTGAAGTCTCTTCCATTCCCCCTCCCAGGCGGACCAATCCAGGTAAAAGGCGAGGGAAATCCGCCTTTTTCATCCTGAAGGACGATCTCATGCCCCTTCCGAATGCTAAAATTATTCACCCTGCTTCATAAAAGAAGCACCCGAATACCCATCCCCCCTCCCCCCCAAATTGAATATGTTACGTAGTCGAGGCACTGGCAATGACAGATTTCAGGCATTGGGGAAATCGGAGCCGTTGAAGCCATTTGCCTGAACTAGTAAATAGATTCAAATTGCTTAGAAAGTCAAATGGATTTTAGTAGAATTAAATTAGGCTGAGTCCAATCAAATTGGTTAAGACCAGATTAGACTCGAGTTTGAATTTGACTCAATTCGAATCAATTTGGGTACGAGCCGGTTCAATAAAATTAATTATATGAAATTGAACTCGAAATTAACACCAATTTAAATCGAACCAAGCTCAGCGCAACAGAATAAATTAATTGAGCCTAATCGACCGTGGTCGAGTCTAATCCGACTCAATTAGAGTCGATTCGAGCTCGAATTGGGCTTGACGAGGTTGAATCAAAGCGATTGAATCCCCTCGAGGGCACTCAGAAGAAAAACGAGGTCAACTAACGGACCCCCAACATATACGGAGAATAACAAGTGAACCGTGTATGTTGGCGTTGACCTTCCTATCTCTAGGAAGATGCAACCTTAAACAGAACGAGATCAACAATGAGAGAATCAAAGAAAGCAGCTCAACTTATCTGCCCAACCACATTGGCAGAATATGAGAAGGAGAACTCATGCTCACATGAGTAGAATTAAAACAAGCTCATAAAGAGTCTAAAGGAAATTCAACAATCATCTAGAACACACAACAAAGATGATACGAGGAAGGAATTCAACGATTACTTGGAAATCATATCAAATGGCAAAGTAACAATCATAGGAAAATAATAAAAGTCAAAAGGAAATCATCTATCTGCCTGACCACATCGCAACAGCAGAATAGAGAAAAGAAAGGGGGTCCCACATCCACATGACCATATTCGCAACAGCGAATGGGGACAATTTCGGGTTTGCTTGACCATATTCGAAATAGCAAAACAATGAGTAAAAGAAAGGGAATTCTACATTCGCCTGACCATATTCGCAACAGCGAATGAGAACAGCTCAATATCCACTTGATCATATTCGCAACAATGAATAAAGAGCTTTTTAAAAGGTCTAATGTCCACCTGACCATATTCGCAACAGTGGGACAAAAGAAACAAGTCCAACATTCACCTGACCAGATCGCAACAGTGAATGAGGACAACCCAATGTCTGCCTGACCATATTCGCAGCAGCAAGATAAAAGGTGAAAGAGAAAGGGAGTTCAGCATTCGCCTGACCATATTCGCAACAACGAATGAGAACAGCTCAATATTCATCTGACCATATTCGCAACAACGAATAAAGAGCTTCTCAAAAGTCTAATGTCTGTCTGACCAGATCGTAACAGCAGGACAAAAGACAAAATTCAATATTCACCTGACCATATTCGCAACAGTGAATGATGATGACTCAACGTTTGCCTGACCTTATTCGAAATGGCGAAATAAAGAATCAAAAGAAAACTCAATAACCCCCGAACAAGAAATAAAACTGGGGGAATGAAGAGGTGGTGAAGTATGCATCCTAGGGACTCTGTCGGGCACCCAACAAGAAAGGGGAATCAACATTCGCCTGACCAGATTGCAACAGCGAATGTGAATTACTCAAAATCCACCTGACCATATTCGCAATAGCAAATAATGAGCCCTCCTAAAAGTCTAATGTTCACCTGACCATATTCGCAACAGTGGGATAAAAGAAATAAGTCCAACATTCACCTGACCAGATCGCAACAGTGAATGAGGACAACCCGATGTGTGCCTGACCATATTCGCAACAACGAGACAAAAGGTGAAAAAGAAAGGGAGTTCAGCATTCGCCTGACCATATTCGCAACGGTGAATGAGAATAGCTCAATATTCATCTGACCATATTCGCAACAACGAATAAAGAGCTTCCCAAAAATCTAATGCCTGCCTGACCATATTCACAACGACAAAGCAAAAGAGAGAAGAAGGGGCCTACATCCACTTGACCATATTCGCAACGGTGAATGAGAACCATTCAATGTCTGTCTGACCATATTCGCAACAGCGAGACAAAGAGTGAAAGTCGCCTCTACAACCACCCAACGCACATGTGTGTGGTGCTGCGAGGGAAAGAGAAGTAATTCATAATCTAAAAAATTTCAAACTTATATTTTAGTCACAATATGGTAGAGGATAAATCGTCGTGGCCATGAGCAAGGTTTAAAATTGCGTAACTGTGCCTCAAGGCGGTCTGAGGCGTAAGCCTCACGAACACAGAATT
>NW_021482488.1:0-240 GCF_001605985.2 Dendrobium catenatum | reverse complement strand
GCCAATCATGATCAAATCCGTCTTTAGGTCTAAGTCCACTTTTACAGCATCCTACTGACTTTCTGGCTTAAGTCCACTCTTACGACAGCCAATCCAGATTAAATCCGTCTTTAGGTCTAAGTCCGCTTTTACGGCATCCTACTGACTTTCTGGCTTAAGTCCGCTCTTACGGCAGCCAATCCAGTTTAAATTCGCCTTTAAGTCTAAGTCCGCTTTTACGGCATCCTACTGACTTTCTGG
>NW_021482487.1:0-1015 GCF_001605985.2 Dendrobium catenatum | reverse complement strand
CTCGGATACGAGCGAGAGGTTGAAGACGAAATCCCAGCCGTTGATCTTGATCAACGACTCGGATTAAATCCTACGGTATCGGAGCGCTGTTAATCTCAGCCGTTCGATCCGCCATCCAACGGCTGTCGTTAACCCGGCCGTTAACCATTGGCGTCAATCATTGCCTGGCGAATCGACGCGCGACGCGCGGTAATGGCTGCTGAATGTATAATTGCCGGATTAATAAATCCAGAAATTCAATGGATCTTCAAAAATTCATAACTCCCTGCACACTTGTCCAAATTAGGTGTTTTAGGCTCATTGGAAAGGTCTCAGGGAGCACTACAAAAGCCCTATGGTCCCAGACCCTGGTTAGATCAATCTTAGGTTTAATTTCAATTTGAGCATTTTATGAATTTCTTTAATTACTTTTTAAGTACATGTCCATCAGGTCTGGAATTTTGGGAGATTGAAATTGGACATGTTTCTGACATGTCCAAATTTTATCTCTCCAATTTAAGTTGTTCAAGGGCATTTTCCCTAATTTTTAAGTTTAAGGGTCATGGTTTGGCCCTTAAATTCAAAAGGGGATATAGACCTATCCAATGGGATTTAGGGTGTGATTTTTTGTGTGATGATGATGTGTAGGATCAGGAGTGTAGAGCCACTGATTTTGCCCCAATCCAAGCTTAGGATAGACCCCTATGGTGATTTGAAGGTGACTTAGAGCTCACCTTGGGTGGTTTAGTTAACCACCTTAGAGTATTCCAATTGAGCTAAAATTTGATGGGTTTAGCCCTTAGGGTCAGGTGATCCTATGGTCCAAATTTCATCAAATTTGGAGTTCTTTTGGTTCCCCAAGTAGGAGCCTCAAAAATCCTTCTTAGAAATGGCCTTAACCCTAATCAATTGATAATGAACTATTCTTAGTTTATAAAATCCATTAAGATGTCCATAATTGTCTCTAATTAATCCCCTAATCAATAAGAATTGAAACCCACTTAAATTGATCTCTAGATTGATTTTAATTTAGTCC
>NW_021482486.1:0-213 GCF_001605985.2 Dendrobium catenatum | reverse complement strand
AATGATTGCTGAGTTGGCATCAAAGCAGGTTGTGAGGTCTCTCTCAATGGCTGGATGGGTGTGGCTTGAGCTGAGTAAGGCTTGATAGGTTGGTTTGACCTATAGGCATGGTTCTCTAAGCCTTAGGTTGACTGGTTTGACCAGTCAACACAGTCAATGGTTGATGAGGTGACACTTAGGTAATCCAGATGGGCTGATTAGGTGGATTGGAGG
>NW_021482485.1:0-1423 GCF_001605985.2 Dendrobium catenatum | reverse complement strand
CCGATCTCTGTCGGACCTGGGCCGGCTGCTTCCTTCCACCATTGTCGCCGGCGACTAGCTCTCATACCAAAGTTGATGCAGCGGCTAGCAAGAAGAAGAAGAACCGAAGGGAGATTCAATGAAACAGTAACCTGGTAGGGGTTTGTAATATTCAAAAGAGTAAAAGCTGTCTATTCCTCTGCCTAGAGGAAACATATACTAAGGAAAACTAAAAAGCAGTAAGCATAAAAGGGAAAAGTGTCCAAAAAGTAAAAACTGAAATGCTAAACAGAAAAGGTAAATGTCAGATTCAGTTGGTAGTGCTGCAAGCCACCGAAGCGTGGTTAGCCTGAGTAGCCAGGCTAACCCGTCCCGCACCAGCTTGTGGTTAGCCTGAGTAGCCAGGCTAACCCGTCCCGCATCAGTAATTATCTTGTATTATTATTCACTTTGGTTAATTTCCAATTTTCATGATATCAAGGAGAATTTTTTTTTTTTATGTTTACAAACTTAATCCTTCGTGAATTTGGATTTAATTATACAAATAAGTAGAGAAAAAAAATTCAAACCACTCAACAATCACTAATACAAATAAGACATTTTAAGGTCCACCATTACCACCAGTGATTTAAGGAGTGAATGACATATTTGGCCGATAGCGATTTCGATTGGCTCAATCATTGTCTACTTCACTCTACTTTTGATTAACTCAAGAGTCTCTATTGGAAAAGTTCATTGAATATTGGTTCAAATATAATATAATGAATGGTGGTAGTAATATTGATTTATTGTGTTCGATTATTTGATGTCTTATTTAGATCAGTTGGTAATCATCTAACAAACAAGATAGAATAACTTGATCTAATTCGAGTAAAAAAAAAATTATAGAAATTTTAATCGAATAGATTTTGAGTGTTGGCTCATACACATTATTTTAAACAGGTCAATTTTAATAGATTTTTATCAATAAATTACTATCATGTTTGACTATTTGATGTATTCTTTAGATCAGTTGGTAATCATCTTACAAAACAAGATAGAATAACTTGATCTAATTCGAGTAAAAAAAATATAGAAATTTTAATTGAATAGATTTTGAGTGTTGGCTCATACACATTATTTTAAACAGGTCAATTTTGATAGATTTTTATCAATAAATTACTATTATGTTATGTGGTCAACTCAACTATTCATCTTCTTAATTAAATTTAGCTACGCAACTCATCTTGGTATGTTAGTTGGAAGAAAAACTATCAATTAAGAGGTATTGGATTCGATTCTTGCCATATGTGATGTGCGTATGAATTTGTTGGGATAGATTTATAAAAATCTCTAAGTATCAGTGATGTTTTTTACTTCCTATGATATTAGTAAAACTATATATATATATTAAAAAAAACGCATAAGAAATATTATCCTAGTAAAAAAAAATCTTGAAGTATCG
>NW_021482484.1:0-274 GCF_001605985.2 Dendrobium catenatum | reverse complement strand
GGTCCAATCCTGGACCGGTTTGGATTGGGTCTGCCCTAGGCTGGGCGGTTCACCTTGGGAGGCCCACTAGTGGGTTTTGTTTGGTCTTTTGCTTGCTATAAGTAGGGATTAAGGGGGGATTTCTAGGGTTGGGTAGAATTTGGGTTTTCTCTTAGCCGTTTCTATTTTTTCTCTAAGTTTTCTAGGGTTTGTAGTGGGAGACCTTGTCCTTCTCGAAGTGGACAAATTGTATATTTTTTTTGTGTTGAACTTGCTTCTCTTTCAATACTATATG
>NW_021482483.1:0-432 GCF_001605985.2 Dendrobium catenatum | reverse complement strand
AGAGTAGAGGTATTAGATTTGACTTATGTTAAGAAAGTAGAGGTAGACCTAAAAAGACTTGGTTAGAAAAAAATATTAGCAATGACCTTTCTTTATTAGATTTAAACGATAATTTGACCTTTAATAGGACACAATTGAGAGAAAAGGATTCATGTAGCCGACCCCACATAGTGGGATAAAAGCTTAATGTTTTTGTTGTTGTTGTATTATCTTTTCACTTAGTATTCTCAATATGATTAATGTGATATCCGAATTCAATAGAAATAATAAATTATAATAATTTATTATTTTAAATAAACAATGAGAGAGAGAGAGAGAGAGAGATCTTAAGATTGGAGTTAGCCAATCGTGCACACGAGTGGTCGACCTAAAGCCTGAAAAGATGGCTCGAGAATCTAATTATATAGCTTTTAAGATAAATTAATAAGTTCT
>NW_021482482.1:0-395 GCF_001605985.2 Dendrobium catenatum | reverse complement strand
AGGGAGGTAAGCTTTAGCAATTGGTTGAGGTTCTCTACCTACTTCAGGAGGAAGAAAAAGGAGTTGGATTCTCTTCGTTCTTTAGGTGGAAGCAAAAGAAGTTGGGTTCTCTGCCTCGCTGGGGTTGGCGGAAAGGGGTTTTTGTGAGGGCTTATCCGCCTTGTTGTGGGAACAAAAAGACAGTCACTTAGTTAGTGTAATACTCAGAGCATGCCTCTTGGAGTAGACGAGGGTTAAGGTTTGACCGAACCACTATTAATCCGGTGTGATCCTTCTTTGTTCTATTTCTGTATTTATTTTTCAGCACTTTGATTTCTGTGGTGATTTTTATTTGTGATTGTGCTTTGATTGTAAGAATTTTTTTTAAAATACCAATTCACCCCTACCCCCCTCTT
>NW_021482481.1:0-265 GCF_001605985.2 Dendrobium catenatum | reverse complement strand
CACAAAAAGAGAAAGGCCCAAAAAGAAACTACAGACTCCAACACAAATAATAAAAAAACAAGGAAAGTAAATCCAAACAATAGAGCTCAGCAGATAGCCGGGACTCCCAGCAGCTCAACTCCGTGCAAGGACCATCCAAAAGAGTGAAAAACACCGACGGTTGCCGCAAGACAGCCGATGAGGCGAGGAGTCCCAGCCACATCATCGCTCCGCAAACTTCAATCCAAGCGCCAAGCAAACCGAACAACCACAAAAATTGTTCCAA
>NW_021482480.1:0-520 GCF_001605985.2 Dendrobium catenatum | reverse complement strand
ACTCAAACTTGGATCAATTGTGGACAAAAGCTTGAACTATACTTGAACATAAACATGAAATTGTAGACTTGATTTGGACTCAAGCAAAATAAAATGTTGATTTGAGGTTGTAGTTTTGAACAACTACAAGAGAACTTGAATTTGCACTTTGAACTCAAAATGATAACTTGAGTTGGTTACTTGAACTCAAGTAAGAATTTGATCATGCGCTTTGAACTTGCACCATACAACAAGAAGTGGAGCTGAACAAGGCTGCTTGGACTTGAACCTGAATGTATCATGAAGGAGCTGGACTTTGATGAACCATATGGAATTAAGCCTAAATGAAGGTGCTTCAAGCAAAGTTCAATCCAAATAACAAAACATCTTGAAAATATGTTGCAAGGAATTATGGTTGGATTCAAACTCAAACAAATGGAAAAGGAATGGAGTTCAAATTTATAGATGCATCAAAATCAAATGATGAACTTCTAAGTTGAGTATAAATTTCCGATATAGCATGCTTTCAATCAATGACACA
>NW_021482479.1:0-1473 GCF_001605985.2 Dendrobium catenatum | reverse complement strand
GGATCCTTAATGACCTCATACAAAAATGAGGTCAACACCCCCATTGTAAAAAAATTCACTAACTTTCATATTAATAATGGTATGAGTGTTAAGGTAATTATCAATAGAACCAGTATCCAACCAATTGTCTTTACAAAAAGCAACCTCTCCAATGCCAATACCCCAATTAATATAGTTCTCAGCCTCCCACTTAATTTTATAGAGTATTTTCCAAATCTCAGAGTCAGAACTTTAAAATGGCAAACCAGAGGATTGAAGTTCTTACAATATTTCGCATTCATAAAATTAGCCCATAAACTGTTATTAGATCTAAAAGAAAAACAAAGTTTATGAGAGAAAACATGAGTAGTGTCAGAAATAGACTTACACCCCAACGACCCTTCATTATAAACACCACACAAATTTTTTTAGGAAGCCCAATTAATACACGATTTATTGTTACTGGCCCCCCAGAAAAATTTATTAATCATTTTCTTCATTCTCAAACAGACATTGGCAGGAGGTTACAAAGTGTGAAACAGAAAAATAGGAATAGAATTCAAAACACTTTTTTATCAAAGTTAATCTACCACAGTAAGAGAGAAAGTTAGAGGACCAATTAAGAAACTTTTTTTTGGAACATAGTAAAACTGTTATCAAATAGAAAAATCTTTTTTCTTCCTCTAAAGAGAGGTGTGCCAAGATATTTAATAGGAAGAGAAGACTGGTTAAAACCACAGATCCTTTTAATGCCATTAACTCTAGTGTTACTCACAGAAGAACCAGTAATAAAATTGCTCTTATCCCTATTAATAGAAAGACCACTAATAAGCTGAAAAGAAGATAAAAATTTAGCAAGGCATTTAATATTTTTAATTAAAGCATTAGAAAAAATAATAAAGTCGTCAGCAAAACTAAGGTGATTAATAAGAGGACCACCCATAGTACAAAAATTAAGCATCGGATGCCTTCTATAAAGATTCTCGATCCCACTAGACAGATATTCCATAGCTAAAATAAAAAGAGAAGGGGATAGAGGATCACCTTGCCTCAACCCATGCTTAGAAGGGAAAAAACTGTGAGTATTCCCATTGATGATAATAGAGAAAAAGCAATTTTTAAATCTTATTCTTGATAAGCATCAGAAAATAGTCATTAAACCCCATCAAGGGTAAAACTTTGTAAAGAAAATCCCACTTTAAATTATCATAAGCTTTAGTGATGAAAAGTTTGAAAATGATGTTACCACCAGTAACTTTAGTATTCAGATCATGAACCATCTCTTAAGCCAAATGAATATTGTCAAAAATACTACGACCTTTAACAAAACCAGTTTGATTTAAAGAAATAACTTTCGGCAAGATAGAGGAAAGTCTAGAAGCAATAATTTTAGCCACTAATTTGTTAAAGAAAGTACACAAACTAATAGGTCTAAAATCATTCCAGAACCTAGAATTTGTTGAGTCTAGTAATTAGGTTGTTAAGCCTAAGTGA
>NW_021482478.1:0-264 GCF_001605985.2 Dendrobium catenatum | reverse complement strand
GAGGAGGGCGGAGTTAGGGTAGATACGGAGGAGGACGACGATGAACAAGAGGAAGAGCATCGTGGTGCGGTGGGAGGGGCAAAGGAAGATGAGAAGGGAGAACAAAAGGAGGAAGGCGTAGTGGACGCGGAAGGCGGCGAGGTTGCGTGAGATGCGGGAAGCGGCGGCGGAGCGATTGGCGGGGAGGAAAAAGGAGCCGGGGCTAGCGAAGCAGGTGATTGCTCGGCGGGTGGAGCGAGCGTGGAAGCGAGAGAACGGCGGATG
>NW_021482477.1:0-1728 GCF_001605985.2 Dendrobium catenatum | reverse complement strand
TTGTACCTATGATTGCTTTCGAGGCAACTGCCTTGCTTATGCTTGGCTAAGGCTTTGTCTGGAACGGCTTTTTTATTGTTTCTTAAAGTAATTTTTTAGCATAAAAATTTTAATTTTTATACTAGAAAACAACTTTAAAAAACAGTAATAAAGTCGTCCCAAACAAAGCCTAAATCTTTTATTGTTGCTTTTAGATCTATGTTGAGAGGAAGCTTCTTATAACTAGATTTGTTAGAGCATGAGCTGTAAGAAAGTTGTTATTTAACTTTTTTAGAAGAATAAAGTCTATGAGGTGTAGAAATTCAGGCCTATGAACTTCATGTGTTACTTGTCATATGTATACATGCTAATACATTCACACTCCAATTTATTTTTACTGAATTCAGCAAATAAAAATATAACAGTGCGCACTAAAATTTTTAGTTGGTAAGCACTGGATATAAAAAAGAGGATAACAGTTTCTAAAAAATCAACAAATACATATGAGTTTCATTTCGAATGAATTTTGTTGGAGCACCTTACAGATAATATGAGATGTATCCATGCCTACACAACCATTTTGAGCTCATATAACAGTAAGTACTCTTCGGTATTTAAATTTTTAAACCTTTGCACCAAAGTATTGAAATCCTAGCAATTGTAGTTCAATGTCTTGTATGCTTTCCGACTTTTTTAATGCTATTCAATTATTCAAGGCAGATCAATAAACATCTTCTGGCTTTCGGTAACTGTGAATGAAACATAGATGTCAAAAGAAAATATCAAGACATTATTAGTTTTTTTTTACGAACAGAGCCAGCTTTATTTCAGTGTGGTGCTTCACATTTCAAAAGATAAATAAGTTATTAATAGATACAGAAGACGGTTAGAAGGTACAAAGACATCTGCCTAATATTAATTGAGAATTTGAAAATTCTAAAATCATAAGATTGTAGTACACAAAAATTGCTGGTAAGGCGAATTTGACAGAAATGATAAAGCTGTACTTGTAACATGTTAAGTCATTAGTATATGCCCAGGGGAGTTTTAAATAGGAAGATATTTTTGGTAACGCATTAAAAATTGCAAGTTGAAATTTATTTAATTAAGATCTAGTTTTGAAGCTGATTGTCACAATGCAGTAAGATGGTGCATAGGCCAAGGCAATTAAAATTAATTATTTGCAGTTTTGTCTTTTTTTAATGGAGTTTAAAGAGTGGCTTGGTAACCATTTAGAAACTGCAAGTTCGAAATTTAATTTAAAGTATTAAGGTTTTAGTTTTTAGCTGGTTGGGTCAATATTCGGCAACTGTTTTTAAGGCTTTGTTTTGGATAGCTTTCTTACTTAGCTGCATAAGATTTTTTTTTTTCTAAAATAATATTTATACTAAAAAATTAATTTTAATAAAGCAGTACAAAAGTTATACCAAACAAAGCCTGAGTTACTGAAAAATTGTATACTTTTTGGCCTTTTTTTTTTTTTTAAATGCATCATTAGCCTGCCTTCCTCGGAGAGTCTCTGATAGCTGATTAGGTTTTTTTGGTGCTCTTGTTGTTGTTCATGGTGGGAGCTGTGCTTTTCCTTATTTATTTTCTTCTGCTTATGTTTTGTAATAGTTTGAATCAAAGACTCGTAGGTTCTATTTCAAATGATGTATTTTAGAGGGCTATCGATTCAGTAAGGACTTGTAATATCTTATTTATATTAATGCATAAACCTCTATATGTGAGTTTTATTAAAAAAAAAAA
>NW_021482476.1:0-217 GCF_001605985.2 Dendrobium catenatum | reverse complement strand
GTTGACTGAGAGGGCAATATTGGAGACCAGCAATCAATGATCCATCTTCTACAAACAAATTCAACTATTGCCCACCTGAGATTGGTGAAAGGGTGGGTATGATACAAGGACAATGGATTTCCTACGAATACTTCTAGGAGATTGTAGCGGACATGACGGGTCCCTGCAAATGAGTACAAATCACTTGTGGATAACAACAGTGTATTGTACAACGAAT
>NW_021482475.1:0-208 GCF_001605985.2 Dendrobium catenatum | reverse complement strand
CATGATTCTGAGTGTAGAAATGGCTAGCATCAAGCATCAATATAAATATATCATTAGACTTTGATATTGAGATGATTTTAAAATATAGATGTTGTGATGGTGTTAGACGTCAATATTGAGATAGCATCATGCATTGTTATGAAGCCTCAGTCATAACTCATTAGACAGAAAAGAAAAATGAGAATGTTTAAGGAATGAGGTATTGAGT
>NW_021482474.1:0-391 GCF_001605985.2 Dendrobium catenatum | reverse complement strand
GTGTCATACATTACAAAATTATTTTGTTAAAAATTGATTTTAGTAGAAAAGATGTAACTAGTATCAACTTGTGCCTATTCTTCCATTTAAGTAAAAGCAATTTTTTATTACAAAATAAAATAAAATATGAAATGGGACTAAACTATTTTAGTAACTTCTGAAAGCGCAATGTTTTATCTTTTACAAATAAAAACATTACAATCTATAACATTTCGAAAGAAATAAATTTATAGACCACCATAAAATATAATGCATAAACATTAGTAATATTTTTGTTGACAATGAAGCAATTCATAAGATAACTATGACTTTAGAGGAATTTAGTGATTTTTTAAAAATTTTATGAACCTCATTTCTTTATTATTATTATTATTATTATTATTATTATTGA
>NW_021482473.1:0-210 GCF_001605985.2 Dendrobium catenatum | reverse complement strand
TAATTGTATTTACTAACGCTTCTAAGAATAGGATTAGATAAATTTTAAGATTTTTTTGTCACTTTGAATCTGTGAGTGGTATATCTTTCAACATGCAAAAATTTTATTTTATTGCTTCTAAGAATGTTGTTCCTGATCTGATTTTGGATATTAGGAATATTACTGGCTTTTCTCAAGGTGCCTTACCTCTAAAATATTTAGGTATTCCTC
>NW_021482472.1:0-354 GCF_001605985.2 Dendrobium catenatum | reverse complement strand
TTCAGTTCTTTAAGGACTAGATTGGGTGTAATTAACATAAATGCATGAAACTTTATCTTTAAGTTACTTTCTTTTTCTTTTGTTTTTTTTTTGCTCTTAATTTTTGGTGTGTTTTACTTTCTTTTGTGTGTTTTTTTAAAAAAAAAAACTTAGGTTTCAAAATCATCGCTGAAATGATATCATATTCCTTGTCCTTATTTTTGAAAATTTGCAGTCAATGTGTTTTTCATCTCTTAATCTCTTAGATGGTAAAAATATTTTGTGATTCTGTCTTTTTCTCTAACCTATTTTAATGACATAATTTTCTTTTCTAATCAAAAATCTATTTCAAATTAGAGATTGTGTATGAAATTA
>NW_021482471.1:0-277 GCF_001605985.2 Dendrobium catenatum | reverse complement strand
CCCTTAGCCACCAATATAGCCTTATTTCTAATAACTACTCCTGAGTCATTAATTTTGTTCTTGAATACCCATTTAGTTGCAACCACTTTGATTCTTTGGCCTGGCATTTAATTCCCAAACTTCATTTCATACAAATTGATTTAATTCTTCTTGTATAGCCAATATCCAAAATTCATCCAAAAGTGCCTGATTAATATTTGTGGGTTTTATCATTAAAATAAAAGCTGAATGATTGACTTCTTTATTCAGTCCATGCCTAGTCCTAACACCCTCATTA
>NW_021482470.1:0-246 GCF_001605985.2 Dendrobium catenatum | reverse complement strand
ATAACAATCCGTTTTTTCGCCGGTAATTCGTCGGAAACTGCGCCGGAGACATTTCCAGCGCAAATCTTGCGCCGGAAATAATTTATCGACGCGACCGAAACCAGCGTATGCATTTTCGCCGAAACGTGCGCTGGAAACTTATAGTTCCGTCGGAATATCTATGTTTTCCGGCGGATTTCGTCCGCCGGTAATATGGGTTTTTCCTGTATTGAATATGGAAGAATAATAATGGATCCTTAATCGAGA
>NW_021482469.1:0-1210 GCF_001605985.2 Dendrobium catenatum | reverse complement strand
GAGCGTAGAGGCCTACGATCGTTTTGTCCTATAGGATAGTGCGGTCGTACTCTCTGCATTCGAACCCCCGCGAGCGGTGCTCCTTCGGAGGTCCACAGAGCTCAAACTCGAACAACAGACCAAAAAGCTCGACTAGCTTTCGAGCCGAGCTTGAGCTTGGTTTGGGCAAATGAGCTCGAACATGAATAGGCTGAAGCTCGGTTCATTTGCATCCCTAGTCAACAAGGTACTAAAACCTCTCTTGAATGGTCAAACTCCCCTTCCAACTTCAACTCCATACTCTTAACCCTTTAGGATGACTCAACATGCTACTCTTATCTCACCCCTTGTCACCTTATCAGCACCTTGACCTTTAACTGATCAAAGAAGTCAATATATGCTTAAAACCCTTTTTATTGTCAAACTCCTATAAAGCTCCACTTCCCTCTAGATCACATGACCTAACCTGACCCCATTAGCTTTATTACCCTACTTAAACACTACTTAAGCTGTCCCTAGCAACTAGTTTAATCAAATTGGGCAAGAGTGGTCCCACCCATCTCCAAAGCCATCCAATGAGAGCAAGGCCACTCCAGCCTTTGGCTTATCCTTCCAATAGTTTGGGACATTTATAATTGATCTAGGGAGGACCTGTGATCGATCAGGACCATCCATTTGTGTCAAGATCATTTGAATAGGGTAAACCCCCATTTTGGAGAATGATTGAAACCCTCATACTCTCTCTCTTCCTCCAGCCTCACAGACTCTAACCTCATTTCGTTCTAACTCCCCAGGCCTTCCTCCACATTCTCATTACTAAATCCAAGTGGTTGCACATCATCGGGAGTGACCTTTCTGGCGAACCAACCATCCAATTGATCCCAGCCTCCTAACATGAAATCAATGATAGTTTACCTAGAATATCATGGTTAGAAATTATATCAAACTCTATTTTAACATTTTGAGGTCATATGCGGTTCCTTCTTGAATCTAGTTATGATATTCGAGGTAGGATTTGTAATCCTAGATTTTAACTCCATTCTAAAATCTTATTTTTACTTCCGGAAGTGGTTGACTTTTCTAATGGGATGTTCAATCTCAGGATTCAAATCTAAAGTTGATTCAAAATTTTTAAAGAAACTAATTATTTTCAAAACCTTCTTTCAAAACTTCCACAAACAATAACTTAATGGTTAGATATATTTGTAGTTAAAATTAAAACTTCGTTAAT
>NW_021482468.1:0-584 GCF_001605985.2 Dendrobium catenatum | reverse complement strand
CTCTCGAGGATAATAGGATACCCCCAGACTTGAACATTTTATTAATAATATTTTGTATCCAAGATTTATGTTATCCCTAAAAAGACAGAAAAGTGGTAAAAGACTTAGGAATCATTTTCCTACTGTTAAATGTAATAATTGTGGATTGTTTGGACATATAGCTCACACTTGTACCTTGAAGATAAAACTAATTTGGTGTGGAGACCTAAGATGCATAAATCTAGACATATCATATATGCATCTGATTATAAATTGTCAAAAGGAGAACCCAAACTTGTTTGGGTTCCCATGTCTAACATTTAATAATTTTGTAGGGTTGCTCTCACACAAGACCTCATGAGAGCATATGGTACCTGGACAGCGGATGTTCAAAGCATATGAATTGAGATACTGCTCAATTCATTATGCTGGAAGCCAGGATTTGAGGTAAGGTTACACTTCGAGATAACACCACAAGGAAGGTGGTTAGGACAGGTATGATTGAAAATTTAAAGAATTTTTTATAGACAATGTGTTATTTGTTGAAGACTTAAAGCATAATTTATTATGTATAAGTCAGCTATGTGATAAGGGTTATTGTGTAA
>NW_021482467.1:0-232 GCF_001605985.2 Dendrobium catenatum | reverse complement strand
GGAAAATCGGGATTTAATTCCCGAAAGTTGAGGTCTTTAGCCTGAGCTCACCTCGGAACCTAATTCTAAATTGGGCACTTAAAATTAGTACCCCGAACCTAGCTAGTGCAATGCGAATCTGGTCTTACCCCACCTGGATTGGGGAGCCAGCTAAACCACCTAAATGATTTTAAAATATGAATCCGATCTTTTTTGTAGAGTGATAGGGACGTTGTTTAAGAAAAGCTTTTGA
>NW_021482466.1:0-323 GCF_001605985.2 Dendrobium catenatum | reverse complement strand
TGCCTTAAATTTTGGCCAATCAAATCTAGTTAAAATTTATCAAGTTAACTTATTAAAACTTGGTCAAATCTCACCATACATTCACTAATTTGCTCATATAGCCAACCAAATCTTTTAAACTCCTTTGAATTTATTCCAATAGCAATGCAAAATACTTTTTATGCCACCTCATCAGCTTATGTGGCATTTTGACTAATCAAATGATCTATATGGGCCTATAGAGGGGTCAAACATGGTCAAAACACCATTTAAGCTTAATCCCCTCCTTCATAAATCTCTCCAACTATTAGAAATCTCTCTAGAACCTCCCTAGAGCACTTTAC
>NW_021482465.1:0-243 GCF_001605985.2 Dendrobium catenatum | reverse complement strand
CTTTAAGTGCTAGATGGTGAAATTTCTATTTTAAATACCAAACTTCTCAAATAGCTCTATCCAAATTCCAAACATTCAAACTTTTCAAATACCTATGCTCATACTGCTACTATATGCCATATAACATGTATTTTCTATGTATCTGATTGACGACTAGCCATAATCGAAAGTTCTCTCTTGTTACTAGGATGGGTAATTAACTATAGGGGCTTGCGCCTATAGAAAACCAGAACTCAGATCATA
>NW_021482464.1:0-318 GCF_001605985.2 Dendrobium catenatum | reverse complement strand
GAAGAAGAAACCTTAAGGCAAAAACTTATTAAAACTAAGGTAGGAGGTCAGTTGAGAACAAGAGATAGTAAAAGAAAATTCAAACCAACTGCCATCTCTGCTCTCACTGATGGATACCCTAGGGAGCCAAGAAGATCCCGTAGGAAGACAGACAATATTGTGTTGACTGATGCTTCAGTGAAAATTAAAAGTACTCAGCGGATTCCACAGAAAGTCAGCCGTCAGTTGTCCCCTTCTTCTGTACCACCCCAGAGTCCTAGTAAGATTCAACGTAATTCTTGTACCCATTCTTCTCCCCGGATAGATAGGCACCACTCT
>NW_021482463.1:0-1335 GCF_001605985.2 Dendrobium catenatum | reverse complement strand
TTGACTGGGCAATTTTTTAATTTCATTAGGTAAAATAAAAGTTATTATATTTTTGTATAATTTGGATTGAATAAATAATTGGGTCTTTTAAGTATATTGTTAATATAGGTATTGAGAATGAAAGAAATTGTATGATTGGATAATAGTTGGTCCCTATTACTGTTATATTAATGTGATAATAATATATGTATCAAAAACAATTAAAAGCTATTTTTACTAATGTTGGTTGTAGACTGTTACTAACCTATACAAGATGGTAGGCTAATGAGCTTTCCTTTAAATATTATAGTTTGGTGTTTTCCATTATTATTTAGTGTTAGTTATTTGGGAGTTCTAAGGTGTTATTATTATGCTGATGGGCAAAGGAGTGATGACTCTGTTTACTGAAATTTTTTTTTACTAACAATTAACTTATTACTAGAAAAAATCTTTTTTTGTCAGGACTCTTTACTTGTTTAATGTGAATATTGATTCATTATTAATGTGCGACTTTATAATTACTATATTGATTTCTATGACTTTACAAACTTACTATTAATGCTATTATTTATCATTTCTATAATTGTAACGCTCTATTATTACTGTCACCAGTAAGATTGATACTAATCCATTACTACGGCTACTATTACTAATCCATCGATACTATTTATTATTTACTATTTACTATCAATTACAGTGAGACACTATATATTAGATGTGTGATTGCAATTTTGATATAGCATGTGGTTGGGTTTGCTGCATTGAAATGACTTTAATGGTTTTATCGATTCGACACACTAGTTTTTTGATTTATTAACTTTTCTCATTATATAGCTTCACTGGCTTCCTTATCATACTATTTTACTATCAATAGACTTTACTGCTACTGCACATGAGTTTAATTATTTTTGCACTAATTCTTGATCATTGAATGTCACTACTATGAATTAATTGATAATATGCAAATTATTTCTTTATTGTGCTTTGAATTAAGTTGTTGAATTTAGTGAGATGTTGGGCTACTGAGCACATTATATGTGATTTAACTGATTTCAAGTCATGGCAGGGATCTAGAGGGAGAGATTGATTAGGTTCCTTTTTTTTTTCCTTTTATTTTGGTTATTCTTTTATACAATGGATTTAGGAGGATATGATGTGATTGTATGACTTCTGAATTGCTGAATAATTTTGCCAAAATTCCATAAGTAAATCTACCGAAAATGTTTCCGGCAAAAAAATTCTACTAGAATAAAATTTTTTAAATGCATTTTTTCGTCGACTTAAATTTTTTTATCAGAAATCTATATTTTTTGGTAGAATTACTCATTTTTTGGCCTATATGTGTTGTTAGTAATG
>NW_021482462.1:0-316 GCF_001605985.2 Dendrobium catenatum | reverse complement strand
TTACATCGTCCTGGACGATCAGGCTTAAAACATAAAGTCTAAATAAGGATTTTTAATTAAGGCAGTCGTTATTAACATATCAGCCTGGACGATACGTGTATCGGCCAGGACGATAAGCTTAAAACAGAAAGAAGTTTCTGCCATAAACAATTAAGGTATACTGTATTTTTAAATTATCGACCAGGACGATCATTGATCGGCCAAGACGATATTCACAAATTATGCCATAATTGATCAGGAAATTAAGGGAGTAATTAAGGATGATTGATACGATCACATTGTCCTGGATGATCGCAAGATCAGCCAGGATGATCTA
>NW_021482461.1:0-1502 GCF_001605985.2 Dendrobium catenatum | reverse complement strand
ATAAAATAAAATGCATAATAACTAAAATATAAGCTCTAAATCGTGGCCGTCGATCTGCAATGCTTCCGGCGATACACCTGTTTGAACCTTGGATCGATGTCCTCATCACTTACGCCTCGCCTCACGGACCAAAAACGCCTCGAGGCTTATTTACGTAATTTTAAACCTTGGACTGGAGTCAAGTGAAGCTTTTTTTGTATATGCTAAAATTTAATTCAAGTGCAAATCCAAGATACAGAGGAAATTACAATGTATCTCAATCATGAAGTCATGATATATGAAACTAGTGGTATAAATTAATTAGTTAGACTCAATTTTTATGCCACTTTTAGTTATGTAACCATATCCGACTACTGAAGTTTGACATTGTCGGTAGTAGGGCTTTGGCTCAGCTATACCTTCAAATGTTTACTTGTAAGAGGCCTTTAAGCTTCGCCTTTACCTATGATTCAACATGTGTACCTCAATTAAAAAGGCTGAAAGCAGAAGAATAGGCACAATATCACTTCAACCTCCTTATTGCTTAATTCATCTCTGGAGTTGATCTTAGCAGTTCAATTTAATAACTTCACTGTCTCAAGTCATTTATTTTTTTGCCATCTATTTTGTGTTTTTTCCTTGTCTATTTTGTGACATGTTTTGCTTGACTAACATTCTTATTTATATTATATATTATGATGGTACCTTTATCTTGTTGACTTGCTTTGTCAAACCCCTACGAAACTTATCTAGCTGTTAATTATTGAAGGTGGAATAAGCTCATTCAAAAGCCTTATGAGATGGGTGATGAATGTGGCTTAAAGCTGGTACAAACCTTGCTAAGGCCTATAATGTTAAGAAGAACTAAACTGAGCACAGATAGAGATGGCAGGTGAGACAAGCAAACATGCTGCATTGTTGATTATCAGTTTGCAACTCTTAAAATTTACACTTATGCAGGCCAATCATTGTTCTTCCACCGGCAGATGTTGGAGTAATTTATTGTGAGTTGACAGCAGCAGAAAAGGACTTCTATGAGGCTTTGTTCAAAAGATCCAAGGTAAATATATCTATATTTATTGATAATTGTTTAACTTACGTGAAAGAAATTGTACTCAAAATCGGCCTTCCAGGTGAAATTTGATCAATTTGTTGAGCAAGGACGAGTCCTTCACAATTATGCTTCAATTTTAGAGTTGCTATTACGTCTTCGCCAGTGTTGTGATCATCCGTTCCTTGTGATGAGGTTTGTTTTTCTTTGCTAGTGTTAATTTGTTTTCTTCTGAAAGCAGTATCAACATGAACCATAACAATGATCCAATAAGGCATTCAAATTTGTTTAAAAACCAAGGTTTTGATAACCGGACCAGACAACGAACCGGAAGAAGGAGAGGTTCAAGGTTCGACCGGTCGAACTGGGGTCGAACCGGATGACGTAATAAATAATAATATATTAATATTATAAAATTTATAAAATGAATTAGATATTTTCCTCTAATAACTTCAATCTAGCTACATTTCAT
>NW_021482460.1:0-378 GCF_001605985.2 Dendrobium catenatum | reverse complement strand
GCCTAAGATGTAATAAACTATGGGGGCTTGTGCCAGTGGAAAGCCGATCCCCACATCAAATAAACTTATTTGAGCTAATGTATCGAATGAGGGAAATCTCATGATAGTTTGGGTTATACATATAAGTATCTATCAAGGTGTGTAGGAGAAGGCCATTATCTTCCATGGCTAATCATATGTATGACTCCATCAGCTCTTCCATTGGCCTTCTTGCATAGAGTGTAATGGCCCATGACTATTTTGTCTTAAGGGAAAGTGCAGTCGTACCCTTTGTATTATATTCCCCGCGAGAAGAATCATTTTGGAGACCCACAATATTAAGTGAGGTTTTTATAATTTTTATATCAATGAAAACCTAGGCATTGTTTAGGGTTTCAT
>NW_021482459.1:0-451 GCF_001605985.2 Dendrobium catenatum | reverse complement strand
TCGCCTTCATCTCTATCCAGCTTCACCGAATATGTCAATCTTTGGATGCAACTTAATAAGGTTTAAGTAGAGATGCAACTAATTATCAAAGACCATAATACCAAGGGATGATAGGTTGAATCCAGCTATAAACTAACTACAAAATCATTCATTGCTTATAACTAAATGATCCAACTGGAAACAAAATTAAATGCAACTTTATAAAACAGAATCAATGATATAAAATTTGGTTGGTGGTCCTTCCAAACAAAGAAAGATCAAAAAACTCATCATCTCGTCTACTCTCTTATACACTCAGAAGAAGTTTATAATCAATTTGAATCTCTAAAACAATTCCAAATATCCATAAAACAATAACTTTTATGGCAAAGTTGACTATCAATCAGTCAACCGTAATCTACAATTTAGTAGATGTCAACGCCTTTGGGTTGCAACCAATACCTTTAGATTT
>NW_021482458.1:0-2318 GCF_001605985.2 Dendrobium catenatum | reverse complement strand
GATGATCGGGATGAGCTCGGCTTCGGGTTGGGGAGATGAGGTCAGTAGCTCTTATCTCCCTCTCTCTCCCTCTCTCTCTCTCTCTCTCTCTCGGCCGGCGGGTTGCGAACAGGGCAGGGACGGGAGGAGCAAGGTCGGCGTTGGTCTGGAGGGCTCGGACAGAGATTTTGATCGCACGGTTGACGGGATCCAGGCGGCTAGGACGTTGGATGAGGGCTCCAGCTGCGTCGGATCGGACAAAGTGATCGAAGGCAGCTGCTGTGGGAGAGGAGGTCGGGAGTAGCAGGGAATCGACGGGCAGGAGGTGGAGAACAGAGAAGATCGGGGATGGGAAATGGAGTCGAGTGCAGAAGGCATCGTTGTTGCTTCCATTTTATAGACGGGTAATGTGAGGGCGATCGAGAAGCTTCGCGGGATTTTGGCATCATAAAAGACCACACAAAAGAAAAGAAAAAAGAAAAAATAATGAAAAAAAAAAACACAACCAAAAAAAAAAAGCGAAAAATCCCGGACGGTTGATCATCGGTGTTGATGGCGCTGCTGCACAGTGTCTCGGCGAGACTTTGGCAGGATTCACGGGAATTTCAGTCCGAGGTTTGCGGATATCGGAAATTTTTGGGGCAGCAGCTCGATTGGATACAAGGTATAGCAGAATTTTGATCTTATTGGTCTTTACATAGAGGTCAACTATATCTTCATGCATGACTAATCAAAGAAAGATTTGACATGTGATATTCAAATACAAAATTATGGATGGTGGCGTTTTAACCATAGTACAACTCTCACTCAAGGCTTCAAAACATAAGACAGGCAATTTTAACATAGTTATGAATCCATTTGTTGCAACGCTATCATGCTTCGAAGCTATTTTTTCTTTGAAATAATAATGTAATTGGGACAACAAATAAACAGTCAACACAAGAATTTCTACAAACAAAAAATCTGTCAAACTCACAACCTTAATCCTCTCTAGAAAATGGAATGTAATGACAGTCCAATTTGTTTTTCCATGCTTCAAGAAAAACTTAGGGACAATTACTGGAGACATTTTGATCCCATTTAAAAAGATGAATCGTATCATTAAGAGTTTTATTTGCACGAACATGCCACTAAACCACACATTATGAGTAAACTGTAACAAGTAAAAACAATCTCTAATAATGGAAATTATAATCCATGGATATTAATGTCTGATAGTGATAATTTTTGAATTATACTTCATTCAATAGTAAAAATGGAAGTATGCAACACAACTAACAAGGCCGTGAAATATATCATAAATTAAATGGAGGAGAAAAAATACTGTAATCGGGCCAGAACGACAGGGAATAACTAGAACATAACAATTTTATCAAGTAATCTAATAAAAAACGACTATTCCACTTTAAGCAAACCATAAAAACTTAGAGTATTTGCCTTCGGGATTTTAGTGAAGAAGAGAGATAAGAAGAAGAAGAAGAAGAAAAAGAGATGAGGAGGAAGAAGGACGGGAAAGTGGAGATTACCGGCTATGTTGCGTTGCTAGCTCCGAGTGGCACACAATAAAGTAGGAAGAGAAATGCTTGTTTCGTTTTTTCTCGGGTCTTGCACGCCACACAAGTGGAGATGGGGTCGGAGGGAGGCTGAAATGAGTCGCGGCTAGGAAGCTAGCGAAGGCAGAGTCAAATGGCCAAGGTTCGAAGCAGGTCGATCTGCGGCTGTCGTTCTGGGCTCGAACAAGAGGAGGCGAAGCAATACAGGCTTTGGCCCTCTGTTGAGGTGCGAACAGAGAAAGGGGGAGAGAGAACGAAGGGCAGTCGGCTAAGGCACGAGGCTGGCGCGGCTGAGGTCGTAAGTGGGACTTGCTCGTGAAGAAAAAGAGCAGTAGATAGGAGTGAACCAATATGCGATCCTCTTCGCGCCTGTAGTCGTGCAAGCCAGATAACAAAGAAGGAAGAGAGGGAGGAGCTCGTGAAGCCTCGACTGGCTGAGTCATGAATTTTTATTTGCGTCCTCCCACCTGACGTAGAGATCTTCCTCCCAGAACTAAATTCGGGGCGGCTAAAAATGAGAATCCGAGCAAGGATACCGAGGCATACCCAAACAATAAGAGGAATATCATCATGTGGAAGACAATACACCGAGTTATTACCGGCTATACCAGAGATACAAAAAAATGCTAGTTTTTTCCTATAAAGAACTCGGTATTGTTTTTGTATGCTCGGTATGCTCGGTACAGCTTCGGTATAACTCGGTATTGGTCTTCCATAATGATGAATTCTTAGTTATTGATCAAATAATACTAGCAATACCGAGCACTAAACCGAGTTTTTGGCGGT
>NW_021482457.1:0-236 GCF_001605985.2 Dendrobium catenatum | reverse complement strand
GTTAGGTTACTTGCGAACGCAAGTGTTTCCTATCATAAGCCTCGAAGCATTTTTCAGTGGATATGCGCAGAGGCGAGCGTCAAGGAAAGCCTCATATTACGCAATTTTAAACAATGGTTTGTTACCATACTTTTGTTTGGCTACAAGTATTTTGATACTTTTCTAATATTTTTATGATGAATAGGGCTGCAAGCGAACCAAACGTTCGACGAGCTACTCGTTCGGTTCGATTAAAG
>NW_021482456.1:0-1120 GCF_001605985.2 Dendrobium catenatum | reverse complement strand
TGAAAGAAATGGAGAGATAGTGAGTGAGAAAGAGAGATATAGAGAGAGAGTTAGCATGTGAGGGATAGAGAGAGTAAGGGAGATAGCTAGAGATATAAAGGTAATGAGAGGGAAGGAGAGTGAGTAAGAGATGATAGAGGGAATTAAAGAGGGAGAGAGAGGGAGATGGATAGTGATAAAGAGATTGCTAAAAGAGAGCAAGATGGAAAGGAAGAGAGAGAAAGAGGTATAGATGTTTTTTAGATAGATAGAAAATGACTAAGATATAACAATAAGGAGATAGTGGAGACTAAAAGAGAGTAGAGAGAGGGATAGCCAAAGAGTGATAGAAAGAGTGTGTAAGATAAAGAAAGTGATGAGAAGAAAACTTATGTGAAAGTGAAGAGAGAAGGGTGAGAGTGTGGAAGGGAGATTTCAAGACAGAGGAGCGAGTAATTATAGTGATCGAGCAGTGATACAAATTTATAGAGCGAGAAGTAATAGAGGAGAGAAATATTGGGCAGAGAGTGATATATATATAATATATATATATATATTATAGAATGTAGAGTGATAGTAGAATAGTAAGAGAGAGAGAGAGAGGAGGATGAATGAGAGTAGATGAAGGGGACGAAGACAAAAGATAGAGAGGAATTTTAGAGCAACATATATAGAGTTGGGATAAAAATCAATATGTGATGATGGAGTAACAAGTACCGAGATGAGAGAGGTATACAAGCATGCTGATGAGTTTAGCATGTGGAGAGTGATAAAATGATTAGATCATATTTTTAACAGAAATGATTGTGCCTGAGAATAATAAGTATTCATAGAGTGGTAATACTTATAATAGAGAGAAAGATATGTTTATCTTCATAGGTGGTGCTATGGATAGGTGACGAGAGAGAGTTGGAGAGTTAATAGGATAAAGATGAGAAAGTAAAATAGTAGAGAGAAAAGAGAGAGATTAGATTTAGATTAATATATAAATTAGCAGTTTTTATAGCTAAGTAGTGCTAGTGAGGAACAAATAAATGAAGATAGGGGGGTTAGAGAGAATAAGAGATTGAAAGAGATCCTGAGGAAGAGAGAGATTGGAGAGATGACTCGAATTCGAGAGAGAGAGAGAAGAGAATCTCTT
>NW_021482455.1:0-622 GCF_001605985.2 Dendrobium catenatum | reverse complement strand
CCCAACAAAATGGTTAAATCTTGTAAGTATTCAGGAACGGGTAAAGAATTTTTATATTGATCATCGATGACGATGGTGATTGTCGGTGGCAATAGTCGGTGGTGGTTGTCAACGACAATAGCTGGAAAATGCAAGAAAGTTTTCTCTATTTTTCTCTATTCCTCCCCATCTCATGCGAAAAATGGGGTCTTATTTATAGGTTTTTTATGAGCATTTTGGTAATTTGAACAGTAATCCAAAACCCTTTGTTGTATGGCTGATATTGACGCTTTTGATCATAAAGTGTTTATTCAACAGTTAAGTGCCTTAATTTTTTTATTTTTAGTTAAGTGCCTTAATGATGTCAAAATTTAGTGATCTTAGGCTTGTAGAATTATTCTTGTTTAGCTCCTTAATTTAGCCATAAGCATGTCTAATTTATAGATCGTTTGATCCTCCAACTAATGCTCTGAAGCTTACAAAAATGTTTAAAACCTTGACTTTAGCTCATTTGAGCTCGAATTGGATCAATTTTGGTGCATTGGGTTCGTTTTGCCAAGACATTCAATTTGACTATAAGTTTTCTGAGATTAAATTCCGAATGGTCCCATATTTAATTTTGAAAGTTTCCAATTCAATGATG
>NW_021482454.1:0-268 GCF_001605985.2 Dendrobium catenatum | reverse complement strand
TTTGACAGCAACTGCATTCGAATGGTATGCCGAGTTGCCAAATGACTCTGTAAAGACTTTTGCAGAGTTAGAAGCCATGTTTGTGAAGAGGTTTGCAAGCGCGACCGAGAAGATTACAATCGCCGATCTCGCTTTAGACAAACGAAAGAGAGAAGAGTCAGTATCAAAATACATAACTCGTTGGCGCAATTTAAGCATGAAATGTGAACAGCAACTCGAAGAAGAACATGTCGTACAATTATTAATGGGAAACATTGATGATAAGATG
>NW_021482453.1:0-378 GCF_001605985.2 Dendrobium catenatum | reverse complement strand
TATTAATACCCATTACGAGCCACTACTTTTAGAATCAAGAGAGTAAAAAAAATCTATTTAGACTCTTCTAACACGTCAACATATTAAACTTCATACTTAATAATAGGAAGCATGTAATGTTCATGGGGACATCAGATCATGGAAGTTTATCAGAGACATGGCTGACAATCTACGATCACGATCGCGCCGATCTATTTTTGAGCCTTCATATGTATTTGTTTTATTTATTTACTTTTTGTATTTATTTTTGTAGCATTTCCCGTTTTGCCATTAAGGGTTTTGTCATATGTAAGCCCTAGGGGAATTGTCGTCCTTTATTTCCCTTTCATTGTAGGAGGCTATATATAAGCCCTTATGCTTCTTTTGAAGTTAATGTGA
>NW_021482452.1:0-219 GCF_001605985.2 Dendrobium catenatum | reverse complement strand
TTCGTCCCGGATGATTTTCTCCAATTTTTGAATTTTTTGAATTTTAAATTAAGAAAATCAAACCAAACTTTAAAAAAAAAACACAGAAAACTTGCACTCAAAAACAAATTCATTCAAAACACACAAAAATTTACAAAAATCAAAAACAAAAACAAAAACATAAATATCAATGTTGCAAAGAGATTTTGTTTAGGCATTTAAATCAATAACACCTAGCAT
>NW_021482451.1:0-206 GCF_001605985.2 Dendrobium catenatum | reverse complement strand
AAATTTTAACTTTGGAATTCTAAGAACAAATTTATGGAAGGCAGGCAAAATTTCTAAAAGGATCAGCTTTTTCAAGATAATTAAGCAGAGAAAACTTAATTATGGAGAAATTTAAAAAGGATAAAAAACGTAAAATAAAAGGGGTTATATGAGAAAACACAAATGAAAATTTGGTTTTCTTAGAAAAAGCAAATTTGAATTTGATT
>NW_021482450.1:0-394 GCF_001605985.2 Dendrobium catenatum | reverse complement strand
GACACAAGTTATAGGCTTAATAAGTATAATTTGGTATGCGCACCATTTGTTGGGGTTAACAATCATTGGCAAAACATTTTGCTTGGGTGACCTCCTTGTCATAAAAGACAATTGAATCATTTACGTGGCTGTTTATAACTTTTATTCGAATGATGGGTGATAAACATCCAAAAATAATATATACATATCAAGACCAGGCAATGACTAGGGACATAGAAGTTGCACTACCTCACAGTCACCATAGACTGTGCCAATGGCATATCCGTAAAAAGGCTCCATCAAAAGTATCATGCTACAATACCAACAACAAAGTCAAAGGCATCTTCAGTAAGTGTTTGAGCATATGTGACTCTGAGAAGGAGTTTGAGAATGCATGGGCTGAATTGATCATACA
>NW_021482449.1:0-391 GCF_001605985.2 Dendrobium catenatum | reverse complement strand
GGACATCGGTCCGGTCGATCAGTACAAAACATAGAAGATCGGCCAGAGCATCGCCCTGGATACACTTCTGGACGATTGAAATTTGGCTTGATCCTCCAGGCCGATCTCACGATCGTCCTGGCCGATCAGTTCAAATCTGAGGAAAATCGTCCTTAGAATAGCCCTGTCTACGAGCTGGCCGATATTTATTGTCCTGAGGTAACTTAAGGTTTTTGACTAGATTGTCCTGGCCGATCCTGCGAACGTCCAGGACGATATGATCGTATCAATCATCCTTAATTACTCCCTTGATTTCCTGATCAATTAAGGAATAATTTGATAATTTCGTTCAGGCCGATCAGTGATCGTCCTGGCCGATAATTTAAAAATACAGTATACCTTAATTATATAT
>NW_021482448.1:8141-10641 GCF_001605985.2 Dendrobium catenatum | reverse complement strand
ATTGATGTTCTTGAAGGGAAAGATAATGTTAAAGGTGAAGCAAGTAATTCGAAGGGTTCTTCTGAGCAGTTGATGGAGGTTATTCCTACAGGCAATAAACCACCTATTGATATGGTGGTTGATTGCAAATTGGGATAGGAAGGACTGAAACAGATGGGCTCGAGTAGTTTGGGACAAGTTCATGTACATAATATAGGAGGAATGGAGTTGGATAGTGCTCGTCCTAATGGAGGAAGGATAGGGGTGAAGTGGAGAAATCGTAAGGAGAATTTGGCCTCCCCAGCTCAGCTCTTGGTGCCTAAAATGCTGAAATTTTCTGATGAGAAATCTGGAGTTAAGAAAGTATTTAGTAAACATACAAGGAGTTCCAAAGAATTGCATTCCTCTGAATTGGGTCATGTTGGCCCACTTCAAAAGATGCCTGGAATTCAAAGGGAGAGGAAGTCTAAAGAGGTTATAGGGACCTCAGCCATTGAACAATTTGAGAAGGTGACGGATAAATCTGTTGATTATGTTTCACAGGAAGGTGATTTTGCTGAGCAATGGAAATCTATTTTTTCTGAAACTTTTGGCGGCGGGGACGTTTCCCCTTTGGTGGATAATGCTTAACATCTTATGTTGAAATTGTAGAGGTGCTCGTAAGAAAGAGACGGGGAATTACTTACGACACCTGGTGGGGGAGAATAATGTTAGCTTCATTGGGTTGCTGGAAACTAAGATGGAGTTTTTTGAAAGGAAGGACATTGATAGATTAATTGGTAGAGATTGGAATTTTGCTTTTCAACCTTCGATTGGCAATGCTGGTGGAATTTTGATATTATGGAAGAATTGTCTTATTTCTTTTCAGGTCTTGTTTAAAACTAAGCAATATATCATTGGAAGTTTGAAGATTGCAGAGAGTATGTGTTGGGAAATAGCAGTGGTGTATGCAGATAAGGATAAATATACTAGGATGGCGGTTTGGGAGGATATATCTAAACACCACACAGGAGATGTGCCTTTGGTGGTAGGGGGAGATTTTAACTGTATTATGGCTAATGAAGAGAAGAAAGGTGGCAAGGCCTTTCATTTCAATCCAGCTGCAAATGATATGGCTTCATTCATGATGTCTAATGATCTGGTTGACCCGGATTACATTGGTCCGGCTTTCACATGGAGCAATAACAAGGACATTAGAAGTCGGATTTTCTCACGATTGGACCAGTTTTTATTGTCTTCCTCCATTCTTGACTCTTTTTAGGGGTTGAAGGTTAAGCATCTGACTAGACTTGCTTCCGACCATTGTCCCATTTTGTGTAGTTTTCTTGGGGAAGTGAAGATGGTCTACTCTCATTGGATAAAGTTTGAAGATGAATGGGCTAGTTATCCTATGGCTTGGCAGTTGGTGAAACAAAAGTGGCAGGTTAATGATGTGGGTACAGAATCTGCTAAGCTTTAGAAAAAATGTCAGAGAACTCTTAAAGATTTATTTTTTTGGAGTAAGAACAAGATTAAAGAGCTCACCCAGTTGAAGGAAGACCTTGACAGAGAGATCAAGATACTACAGGATGTGGAGTGTTCTCCAAATGGGTTATCTGAAGCTCAGGCCGAGGCATTGGGTTTTAAGGTGCAACTTCTGAATAACACTTTAGCCCGGATTATGTAATGGTGGAAACAGCGTGCTAAAGTGATGTGGATTGAAGAAGGTGATGGGAATACACGTTTTTTCCATTCTATGGCTTCAGCAAGGAGAAGAGCCAAATGCATTGATGCTATCAAGCAAGGTGATGGGAAAGTGGTGACAGAACAAAAGGATATTTCTATGGTGTTTTATGAGTTCTTTAAGAGGAAATGGCATGGACAGATTATTGAGGAGCAGGGGTGGCCATCATTAGAAGATCAGAGGAATTGTTTAGCCCAGTTTACTGATGTTTTGGATCGGGATGTCACTAAGGAAGAAGTGTGGGATGTTGTTTCTTCACTTGGCCGGAACAGGGCACCGGGGAGAGACGGGGTGACAGCCTCATTCTTTAAATTATTTTGGGGAATTGTTGGAGATCAAGTCATTATGGCATGCTTAGAATTCTTTTTGACTGGATTCATGGATCCAATGTGGAAGAAGACTGTGGTGGTGTTAATTCCCAAAGTTGCAAATCCTGATCATCCTGCTAAGTTTAGACCAATCAATTTGTGTCAAACTTTTTATAAAATTGTTGCAAAGGTTTTGTTAAACCGGTTTAAAGGGATTTTGCCAAGGCTGATTTCTGAGGAGCAGGCAGCCTTTGTCCAGGGTAGATCTATTTCAAACCATTGCTTGTTGGGTCAAGAGTTAATGCATAAATTCAAGACTTCTAAAGTAGCTAAAGGATTTCTTGCATTGAAGGTAGATATGGAACAGGCTTATGACAAGATGAGTTGGAAGACGTTGGAACTTGTTTTGGAACGTATGGGGTTCCCTGCTAGATTCAGTTCATGGGTTCTGAATTGTGTCCAAGGGCCAAGTTTCTCTATTCTTGTTAAT
>NW_021482448.1:0-3133 GCF_001605985.2 Dendrobium catenatum | reverse complement strand
TCTCCCTCTTTCTCTCTCTCTTTCCCTCCTCTCTCTCTCACTCTCTCTCTCTCCCTCTCTCTCTCTATTGCACTACCTTGCTCCTTCTTGCTCTATCTCTCTCTCTCTCTCCCTCTCTTTCTCTTGCACTCCCTTACTCTTAATTGCTCTTTTTCTCTCTATCTCTCTCCCTCTCTCTCTCTCTCCCTCTCTCTCTCTGTTGCATTCCCTTGCTCTTTCTTTCTCTCAATCTCTCTCTCTCTCCCTTGGACTCCTTGCTCTTTCTTCCTCTCTCTCTCTCTCCTTCTCCCTCTCTCTCTCACTCTCTCCCTCTCCCTTTCTCTCTCTCTCTCTCCATCTCTCTCTCTCTCTTGCTCTCTAGTTCTCCCTCTCTCTTTCCCTCTTATGCTCTCATTTGTTCCCTTTCTTTCTCTCACTAGAGTGTTTTAGAGAGAGAGGCTCTGGGATGGCTAGAGGGGGTGGCCTTAGGTCACCTCCTCCAAATGGGGGGGTTGATGGAGGAAGAGGCGGCGGTAAGAAGGAGAGGAAGAATGGTAACCGGTGGCTTGTGCTGGCCGATGAGGAGGCCGGTGGTGGTGAGCCCACGACGACCAAGGGTAAGGCGAGTTTCTCATCCAAGTCGGCTGCCTTGGCTAAGGGAGCTGCTCCCATGGGATTAGAAAGGTGAAAGAGCCTAAGCCCTTTGTCCCGACTAGGGCGGGCAAAGAGAACACCATTAGCCCGGGTAAGGCTGTTGCTCTCAAGGATATGGCGGCTGTTACTGAAGAGCTGCACGTTACGAAGTTCACTAAGCCCGACGGGATGTTCTCACCGGGAATCCCTTCGCTAAGTGCCAAACCAGCTACGGTTCGGGACCTGATAATGAATACTATTGGCATGTCCCCGTCGAGGACTAGTGCTCCTGTGCTGCATAAGGCAGCTAGCCGCAGCAGCTCTGAGTTGGGCTCACCTCGTTGCAACATCTCGGATATGGAGCACGAAAGAATGGAGAGTGCGGGATCTGAGCAAGGGAACTTGACTGCTTCCGATTGGGAGGAGGGTGAGGCCAGCGATATGGAGGAATCAGGGGAGGCCTCCGGCTCTCACATGGACATGGATGCTGATCTGGTAGGCCGTACTGAGCTCCAACTATAGGCCTTAGCGGCTGCTATTTCCCCGGCTGTGCGTGAAGCCCCCTCCTGGGCAGATTGTACTGAGATGCAGGATAGCCCTCGGCTGGCCGAAAATGATGTGGATTTAGGTCTCATTGCAAGAGATGTAGGGGGAATTGCTGATAGAACTAGGTGTGATCCTCCCCTAGATGCAAGTGTCTCTCATATAACTAACCCAGCTTCATGCCCATCCACTGTTTGTAGTAATGCCGCTGCTGATCTGGCTGCTGCTATTCCTCAGGCTCAACCTATCAGGGCAAAGGTGTTGCCTATGGGTGGTTCGCCTTCTAGTCCCTTCGCCTGGAACAAGTTGCAACTTGTTCCTTTGTCCAGGTTGAGTAAAGACTCGTTTATGGCTAAGGATGGTAAGACTATGGACCTAAAAGCTGATGCGGTGCATTGTAACATAGCTAAACTTGACCGTGCTATTGTTGCCAAAGTGATGGGGAGACGCATTGCTTTTCCCTATCTTCTCAGCGAGCTGAAGCGTAGATGGTTTCACTTTGGGGAATTTGAGCTAATCACCATAGCTCCCAACTCGTTCATATGCCTCTTCCAAAGCACAGAGGCGAGGGATGCTGTGCTCTCGGGGGGGCCTTGGATTATGGCCGGAAACTTTATCGGCATGGACAAATGGTCCCCCAACGCCTCGCCCAACTCGCTCCATGGACTGCACTCACCCATTTGTGTTCGACTACCGCAGCTTCGCCTTATGTATTGGGACATTGAAAACATCAACCGGATGGCTAATATGATTGGCGACCCCTTATGGATGGACTCTCACACGGGCACTTGGGGGAGATCGTCTTACGCTCGGATTTGTGTCCGTATCGATCTATCCCAACATCTTCTCCCAGGAATTTGGATCAATGGCATACATGGCCGGTTCTTTCAAAAAGTCGAGTACGAGGGGCTTACCAATTTTTGCTTTGATTGTGGATACATTAGCCACGAGAGGGGGTGCTGCCACTTAAAGAATCCGATCCAATTCCAGCCCCCTACCACCAAACAAGAGGATCGGCAACTGAAAAAGCAACTGGAGAGGGTGGCCATGGCCGTCCCCACTTCACACCCGCCGGTGCAGCCTCGGGAGGAGCCGCACTGCTGCGAGGATCCGGAAGATGTCTCCTACGGGACCTGGAATCTAGTGACTCATAGGAGGAAAGGCAAGGCTAAATCAGCTGACCAGCAGCCTTCTCTTGAAGGGGGACGCCTTGGTGAGGCCCGGAACAACACGCTGCCTCCCCCCACAGAGCCCTAATGGCTGAATGTGCAGCCTAACAGGTCGGGTATCCAACCTCAAGCTGTTCGGGATCAACTTAAGCAAATGGAGATTGTTTCCAGCAGGATTGTCAACTCGAGTAGCCTTCATTCTAAGGACCGCAAAGTTGTCTTCGTTGCTGAGCGGAATGCACATCACCCTTCCTCCGTGGAGGTCAATCTTTCTAAGCGTCAATCCAAGGCACCGATGACTTTCTTGGAGAAACAGTTGTTACAGCTGGGGCCGATTGCCACTCTACCCCGCAAGAGGCAGAAGAACCTTCAAGATGACACTGGCGGGGACTTCGTCCCCTTTGAGGAACAATGAGGCCCTACCCCTGTTCATGTCTTAGAGTGATGGTGGTGCTTATCCGGCTGCCGGGGCAATGGGATATCTACACGCCTCGGGCGTGTTAACTCCTTTATTAGGTATCTCCCCCTCCCCCCCCGGAGCTGTTCTTTAAGTATGACTGGATCTTCTAAGGCATGCATTTGGGATGGGACTCTTTGTGAATCAAAGGGGCTTATCCTCGTTTGTTTTGCTCTTCCTTTGAATTGTCAACTTTGTATGGTAGTTTTCTTAGATTTAGACCTTCCCACTTTTGTTTTTTGCTTTGGGAAGGCATATAGTATTTCCATACCTGTGTTGTACTTTTATCTTAATTAAGCAATGCAAATGCAAGGTTCAGCTCTTCCTCTCTAGCTTTCTCTCACTTGCTCTC
>NW_021482447.1:0-323 GCF_001605985.2 Dendrobium catenatum | reverse complement strand
TAGAAGTTTTTAATATCTTAAATTTAATTTTTATTCGAAATAGTTTTTTTAATGCTTTCTAAAGTAACTTTTCAGTATAAAAATCCTTTAAATGCAACAAAAAGCAATCATCAAAAGCTGACTCAAATGAAGTCTTAAATTATCTCGATATCAAATTTGCCCTTTTGTATAATAACATTTCTTGAAAGTCAAATACAAATAAAATTAAGAAAATGAAAGAATTTCAAGTAATAAATTAAAATTTTAAAATAGCCCCACTAGCCCCTACCTCGAGTGATAAGAGTATATATATATCAAAAGCTTATTATACATGTTGAAGGAAA
>NW_021482446.1:0-367 GCF_001605985.2 Dendrobium catenatum | reverse complement strand
ACTAATAATATCCCCATGTACTTTGAATAATAGACTCGAGATATCTAAAACGCGTACTCTTATTAATGACTTGATCGCCCAAAGTCACAATACCCCTACTAGATTTATTACTACTAAAATTACACTCCATATATTCAATTTTAGATCAACTTAAACGAAAACCTTTAGACTCGAAGGTTGGCCTCTATAATTCATGTTTACCTTCAGCTCTCCCTAGTCTTATCAAAAAGAAGATTATCATCAGCAAAAAGCAAACATCAGGGTGCATCCTCTTCCAAATGTCTAGTAAGAACATCCATGCTAAAGCAAAAACTTATGGGCTTAAAGCTGATCCTTGATGTACTCCAAAGAAAATAAGAAAGTACTT
>NW_021482445.1:0-475 GCF_001605985.2 Dendrobium catenatum | reverse complement strand
ATCGATAATCGGTACGACGAATCAATATATCAATGTATCAGTAACATGTCAAGATATGTCGTATCAATAGTATCCATATGTCAATATCATATCTATATCAATGTCTATGTCGGTATCTATCAATCGGTACAATCTATATTAATACCGGTGTCAATATCTATGAATCAATACGCAGAATCCATATCAATATTGGTGTCGGTATCTATGAATCAATCAATCCATATCCATAATCCATAAATCAAGTCGATAATATCAATCGAAAAAAGCAATACAATAAATCCAATCGGAAAGGCAATACGATAAATCAATAGTAGCAAGTCAAATCAATGAAGGATCAATAGAATTAATGAGTCTATAAATCTATGCCGTCCATGTCCATATCAATGTCAATAATCAATAATCAATAATAGTCATGCTCAATGATCAATCAATGAATCTGTACGATACAGTAAAGCCGATCAAATCAATAAAGCAG
>NW_021482444.1:0-413 GCF_001605985.2 Dendrobium catenatum | reverse complement strand
ATTTCAAGTTGCTAAATGATATAATATATTTCTTAGGTTGTTGGGTTATTTTGCCGTTGGTCCCCAGTTTTCAAATTTGATTGCACAAACATTGCTGGTCTATCTAAAAAGTCCTCCTCCAAAGGTTTGTGATCCTTATACAAATTCTTTCTTTTGCTAAATGAATTGAGAAATTGTATTCATGGTAGGATCTTTTGTTTATTATTATTATTATTATTTACAGCAGCAGCTACAAATATGCATCATTTTACATTAATTTGATCATTTGTATTTGTGTTTTATTCATACTTCAATAACTTTACGTCCTTTGAGCAAGTAATATTTTTCTAGGATATTTTAATTGTTTTATGTACTTGATAATTGTTTTATTCCATTTTTTCTTTCCTTAACCATTTACTTTCGTTGTTTTATGT
>NW_021482443.1:0-1052 GCF_001605985.2 Dendrobium catenatum | reverse complement strand
TTGATAACCTTCAATGCAACCATCAAGTATTTTCATGTGATAGAAGCTTTATTTTAAGCAAGGACATGTCATAGCCTTCATGTTGTTTCACAAACTATATATAGAATATCACACCTCGTGACATAAACTATAAACCTCCCAAATAGCATGAACTAAAGCATAGGTCTAAGAAAATGTAAACAACAACTCTTCCAAAGTAATCCACCATTTGGCAACCAATTGAGTATAAAAAGAAGCTAAGCATTAGACGCCAAACTTGAAAAGAATTTCAATAAATCCCAAGTCAAAAACTTTGTTTAGAAACAAAAAAAAAAACAAACCCCCAACAAGAAGGCATGCACACAATATATAGAAAAAGTGAACTTAAATAGGTTTCATTCTCAGATTTTTGAAGAAGAAGTGATAGCAAATGAAGTAGAAGGGTGCATTTTCTCCAACTATCATTTTCCATCAAATAAATGCATATATATTTCTTGAAAACTGAAATAATGATCATAAAATCATTAGATAGTAAGCATCGCATCCCTTATGTAAGTCATTGGACCAAGACTTAATGCAATGCTCCACATAAAATCCATACGTTGAGATATAGAAAATGTTATGATAACATAAGCTTGTTATTGACCCAAGCTTAAGAAAGGGCTCAAAACTCCTCACAAAGATATCAATAGCAAGAGAGCACTAAACTTTTCGTTAGAGAAATTTTGGAGAAGACTCAATAAACAAAAATGATCGCCCAAACTTACAAAGGACTATGTGAAAGAAAGTTCACTTCTCTACCACAATGCATCCAAATATTAAGCATTAAACTCACATCCCATAGCATAGCCATCAAGAAATAAAAGTTTTTCTACAGATTTTAAACCTAAATGAAGATTTCGACAACATAAATCTTACCACAGAGCATATCCATTCTTCACAAAAATCATCTAGCTTTATTTTCCCAAATGAAATGTTCATAGAATGGTAACTTTTGGCCACAAAAAGCTACATGATATTGACTATGATAGCCAGGAAATGAGTTATATATATATATATATATATATATTTTA
>NW_021482442.1:0-1301 GCF_001605985.2 Dendrobium catenatum | reverse complement strand
GTATATAAGAAATTAAATTTTTAATATAAATAGAAAGTTAAATTTAAATAATATTCTATATATATAGAAAATTTGAATTATGAGATTTAGACAACAAATGCAGATAATGGAAGGCTTAAGTATTACATATCAATCTAATAATTTAAAAATATTTAAATAATATTTAAATTTTTCAACCATTTTTTTATTTTTAAAAAAAATTATAATATGATGCAGTTTATTATTGAAGATTTAATGAAATTGAAACAACGGTTAATAACTTAATCATCCAGATAAACAGATAAAATACTAGAATTTCTTATGAGAAAATTTCATTACAAAAGTGAATTTTAAAACCTCTCTTCTCTTTCTCTCTCTGCTCTATATACAAAATATTGTTTATATTTAGTTTTAGAATTTTAATGATATTAATATATTATAAATATTATTCATTTTTTAATAATAAAATTATCACAAATTTAAAATATTTTGACAAATAAAAAATTAAATAATAAATTAGAATTTTGAAGATGTTAATGATTGCTATCTAGATATTATTTCAAATGACGATGATGTATTTATCGTTAATGCTTGCTATCTAGTTTGGTTATACCTATTCGAATATCAAATGAAATTTTAATCCATTGATTGTTGTTATCAATGGATAGTTTCATAAGATATAGATGAAACTTGTATGTTAACTTATGTTATTTAAAAGTGAGTTCTTTGCATTTAGAATTTATTTGTTTATGATCTAAATCACATGATGGTAGAAGTTTATATAGAAGTTTTGAAAGGTATGGGAGGATTTTATATTGAGCATAAAGGTTGAAACCTTTTGAAGCAAAGTATGGTGGTTTAGCTTTTAGCCTTTGATTTCTAAATTAATTTTTTTTTTAATATCTTTTTGAATGATAACTTTTCAAAAAAAAAAAAATCACTATTGTGCGAATCATGAGTAGCCTTGTGTAGGTTGGTTGAGTGAACTCACCCAAGTAGGTGTATGAAACATGCTTTTCCTTGCCACCATGTTCTATGTGATCTTGCAAACATTGTCTATCTAGTATTTGATAAAATGCCGTCGAAGGAACGTTGTGACGTTTTAATTTGAATTGAAGCTTTACAACGATCATAACTCATAAAATATGTAGTTATACAAATATTTCTTCTTTCAAGTCAAAGATCTTTGTGAGCATTGGTAGTTTTGTTGGAAGGACTCCAATGCAATTACTATTTCTTTTATGTATACATTACCTTCTACTCTTGTTTTTACCATGTTGAGAAGTACCATGTTTATTCATGAATCTTTGGTGAGTTTTCAC
>NW_021482441.1:0-232 GCF_001605985.2 Dendrobium catenatum | reverse complement strand
ATCAAGAGTTTTCTTAACAACCCTTATTATTATTATTAATATTATTATTATGCTTCTTAGTATTATTATGCTTCTTAGTATTAGCCTATTAGGACTGATCGAGAGTTTTCTTAACAAGAGTTTGCTCAATCATTTAAGTTAGATTATTTGGTTTAAAATTTGGCTTCTAAAATATTTTTTTCTATCTATTACAGTTGAGCTGTGGCTCTCAAAGTTTTCAAAAAAGAATTGA
>NW_021482440.1:0-226 GCF_001605985.2 Dendrobium catenatum | reverse complement strand
GGGTATATGGCTTGGGTTCACAAGGCTATGCTTATGAAGGCAGTTCATCCACCTCAATATTTTATGATCCCACTGGAGCTGAAGAAAGTGTAAGCTAGAGGGTTGCAGTGCTGATGAGAGAGATAAAATAGATGGAAAGGATCAAAATGAGATGCATGCAGAGCTCTGATCCTACAGAGAATAAAATCAAAAGAAGAAAGAGCAAGATCAATAGCACCCACAGGCA
>NW_021482439.1:0-291 GCF_001605985.2 Dendrobium catenatum | reverse complement strand
GACAGGAGGACACTCTTGTGTTGGTTCAAACTCCTCCGCCGATCTCTCGGTAGGCTAAGATAAGCATCCAAAGAACCTAGACCAAGTCTCCTCCTTGGAAGGTTCAAAGTTGCTCTATCTTATCACGAGCTTTAACCAATCAGGTTTTGAAAGACTTTGAGTTATATTAAGCCTTAAAACAAAGCTCTACAAGGCCTCGAGCTCTTCAAATTGGAGTCGGGCACTCTGCTCAATTGTGGTTTGAACTTAAATGATAATTCCCAACATTACAAAATACTCCTCTAGTAGGGT
>NW_021482438.1:0-324 GCF_001605985.2 Dendrobium catenatum | reverse complement strand
CTTAAGGAGCATGCGGTTAGTGCATATTTACCAACAACTCTAACAGAGGAATTGGAAGTGCTCCTTGAACCATTGGAGCTAAAAGGGGTGCGATCAGATAAAGATGGGAACAAATAAGTGCTTATTAAATGAAGGGACCTTTCTAACTTCGATGCTACTTGGGAACCATATGAGAGAGTGAAGCATCAATTTCTCTCATTTCACCTTAAGGACAAGGTGAGTCTTTGGGAGGGGGGTAATATTAGGGCCATCCTGAATCAGTCCTAATTAGATTGGTTTGCTACAAGAGGCGGGCCCTAAGGGGGGCTGAAATGGGAAAGGAGT
>NW_021482437.1:0-235 GCF_001605985.2 Dendrobium catenatum | reverse complement strand
AGGGATCTTCTTCCATGATAAGTAAGGAGCATCATATTTGTTCCTTATGATATTACGAATCTTATGAGTAGGTGGCCTTGAAGGATTGAAGTTGCTGGTTAATTTTTTTATTAATAACATATCTTCTCGCAGTGCTACAACCCTCTGGCTTATAGTATGGCGAGGACATGACATTATAATCCAGATTTATAAAATCTCGAGGGTGTTAAATCAGCAACAAGAATCATCGACAGTA
>NW_021482436.1:0-493 GCF_001605985.2 Dendrobium catenatum | reverse complement strand
CTTTGATAAATTCTTCTTACTTACAATGTTATATCACCTACTAAATTTTATGAATTTCTATGATTGACCTAATGTTATTAGTTTTAGATTGCATACCTTATGACAATCACCATTTAGATTAAATTTTCAAATGAATTTCATATAATTACTTATCTTTCTTCTCTATTTCTTCTTCACTTTTTGTTGTTGTCAAAAAGGGCGAGAAATTATTGTGTTTTTATATTTTGTCATTATTGTGTTTGTATGTTTTGTTTTATTTTAATTGTTTTTTGTTTGCTTTTTGATTTTGTGTTTGACTTTGAAATTTTGTTAAAAAAGTTTTTTTGAAAAACAAAATTTTTTGTTCTTTTGTTCAAAATGCCTCCTTATTTTCATGTATTCATCAATTCAGAGGGAGTTTAGAAGATTTGTTTAAATTAAAACCATACAAACAATAATTATTTTGTCATCATCAAGAAGGGGGAGATTGTTAAGATAGTTGATATTTGAATGC
>NW_021482435.1:0-378 GCF_001605985.2 Dendrobium catenatum | reverse complement strand
TATCAAAATAATTTATATAGGCTTTGTTTGGAAGGGGGTTTTTAATTGCTATTTTAAAACGAAGTTTTAGTTAAATTTTTTTAATTTTTTTGTATTAACATTCTATTTTAAGCATCACTAAAAAAGTCTTCCCAAACGAAATCATAGTAGAAATATATTATATTTATAATTTATAGTGTAGCTTTAAATTATTCATATATTATGTAGTAAATTATGTAGAGTAGCTTTATGTCATATCATACATTTTTCTTAGCCATTATTTTGGTTGTTACTCGTTAGTCTATCAATTTCATATTAAATTATGGAAAAAATTATTATATGCGGTTTTTGGGCGTCTAGATTTCGTTCAGACACCACACAGAATAAGCTCTATAAATT
>NW_021482434.1:0-267 GCF_001605985.2 Dendrobium catenatum | reverse complement strand
CAGCCTGGGTCATCTCAACATCTTTGGCAGGTTCTTCCTGGGGGGAGCTTCTTTGGAAAATACTTCTGGGGGGGAGCTTCTTTGGAAGGTTCTTCCTGGGGGGAGCTTCTTTAGAAGGTTCTTCTTGGGGGGAAACTTCTTTGGCAGTTTCTTCTTGGGCAGGTTCTTCTTGGATGTGGTGTACCCTTTTGTGCTTTTTGTAAACCATTTCTGATTTTCTCTATAATTTTTTCTTTTTGCTAACCCTTTCAGCAGCCTGGGTCATCT
>NW_021482433.1:0-370 GCF_001605985.2 Dendrobium catenatum | reverse complement strand
TTTCTTACGAAAAGTGTCATAATTTTCAGGAGTTTTTTACGTTGGTGTTAAATGCAGAAGTTATTGATGGAGACCTTCTGTCATGGGTTTGAATACTCTTACTTCCTTATGCTTCATATTTTTCAAAGTGTAATATACTTCATGTGATATTTGATGTGCAAATTGCTATATCTTGGAGGTCAGAAGTGGTGAAATTATTTTGTGCGGTCAATCCGAAGACGAATCAAAATGCGCTATGTCACTTTTTAGCTGTGTACGAGTGCTGTGTAATAGATGATGTGGCACATCTTGATTCGCCTTCAGACTGTCTGGTAATCGCACAAAATAATTTCTTGGTTTAAAATTGCGCAATATGAGGCTCGCCTTGAGG
>NW_021482432.1:0-375 GCF_001605985.2 Dendrobium catenatum | reverse complement strand
ACTGGTTGACCAGTCAACTCCATCAAGGGTTATGAAATTTTCAATTAGGTGATTCAAATGAGTTGATAAGGTGGATTGGAGGGTGGTTCCAAGAGCCATGTATGTCAAATAGATTAAGAAAGCTTAATGGGCCTTTAATGGGCTTCTAGGCCAAAACTGGTTGACTTGGTCAACCAGTTGGGTTCAAGGGCTAGAAATGGGTTCAATAAATTCAGAATGTCGTCCTGAGTCTATTGGATGTGGTCCCAGGGTTTGGAGGGGTCAAATTGATCAAAATCACCATTTGAGCCCTTAAGGGCCTGTTTGGTCAACCTGGGTTGACTTGGTCAACCAGGTTGACCTAGGGTCTGGGTTTAGGCTCAACAAGTTTGAAAT
>NW_021482431.1:0-243 GCF_001605985.2 Dendrobium catenatum | reverse complement strand
ATCAATTCAGTCGAGATGTAAAAGAAGTGAATGCTTTCAAGGGTGGTCAAATTTGTCAGGCTGTAAAGCATTAGATTAAAATCGCTTTATCATAATCAATTTTATCAACGCCCCCTATCTAAAGTAGAGGTGTCAAAATCTGACGTGATCTGAAATCCAACCCGGATTTAACCCGGAAAATTCTGGGTTCGGGTCAACTTGTTTGTCATATGGGTCGGGTTTGAGTTTTCGACCCATTTATAA
>NW_021482430.1:0-268 GCF_001605985.2 Dendrobium catenatum | reverse complement strand
GAAGTAACACTTGTTAAAGTAAGCCAATGAAAAACTTGGGTGATTTTGGCATATACATATATACAGAGGGTAAAATATGCACTAAAAAGATGGGTAGATTAAGTTAAGAGATGAAGAAGCTCAGGTGGATGAGTGGCTTTCCTCATAGAGACAGAATGCGAAACAAATATATCATGAAAAAGTTGGAGTAACTCCAATGGCATGTAAGATAAACAGAGTCGCCTTGGATGATTTGGTCACAAATATATCATGAAAAAGTTGGAGTAAC
>NW_021482429.1:0-966 GCF_001605985.2 Dendrobium catenatum | reverse complement strand
CCCATCAAACTGTATGATTTGACCACCTTTTCTCGAATTGACCCATAAGAACTATTATAACCCATCATACTATACGATACCCAATCATACTATACGATGTTGGAAAAATTCTATAAATTTGCTTGACTTTCAGCTCACTTCACTCACACTCACCTCCTCACCTTTCACTCAGCCTCTACACGATGTCGAGCTCTAGCAAGGGTGGTCGCCTCATTGTGGGAAGCTCCTATTCCTCTCTCCATCACAACGCTCCATTCTTTAGTGTTGAAAATGAGGATGCTTACCATAAGTACAAAGCTTGCAAGATTACACCATCCAAAATGCTCAATCAGGTTGCTCTTAATTTCAAGGTACTGAACCTCTTTACTTCCATCACTTTCTAGTTCCTACTCACCCTGGCCATCCCCTACAACTCTAAACTCCTATTGGATATTCTATCATATCTTACCTACACCATCGACAGCCTGACTTTCCACTCCTTTGTCTGTCGCAAAAATATAAAAATTACCAAAGCTAACATCACCCAATACATTGGGCTATACATTGAAGGACCTAGGGTTCACTCCTTTCTCATGAATGACTTCAACTGGAGTGAAGTCAATCGTGTCCTTAGAAATGAAGCCTTCTATCAACACTTACCCCTCATCCAAACACTCAATCAAAATGCCAAAATAATTCAATATGTACTTAGAACTTTTATAGTACCCAAAGTTGGCGATCGAATTTGCATAACCTCTAATTTATCTAGCACTATATATTTTATCATGTCAAACACCAAATTCGATGAGACAGACTTGATAATCGACAACATTCAAAACATTACCATAATTCACCTCCCTACCACCTATAGAGGAATTCAATTGATAACTTACTTGGATCACTCATTACTTACCGGTGAGGAGTAAGTCAAAGACAAATTGTTGTAGGAGAGAAAAAAAAAGAAAATTATAGCCTTAAAGGCTGATA
>NW_021482428.1:0-354 GCF_001605985.2 Dendrobium catenatum | reverse complement strand
GAGCTTAAAACTCAAAATGATCATTCAAAAAAAAAATTCTATTGAGATAACTTGTTTAGCAGTATTTTAAATTTATATTATTTGAATTGCCCACTGATGTTATCTTCTCTTATTTTTGTGTTCTGTGCAAGTCTCTACATTTTGAAAGTGCGGAGTGATGTAAAAGATTCTGATTACTAACCCTTGCCTTTCATTTATGCAGATGGATCTATAAAACACCCCGATGACCATCCAACTGGGACGAGGAGCCAAAATTTAGCTGGCTAATGCTGTCATAGAAACCAGAAACACCGAAGCTACCATCCAGTTTGGTAGCATTGACTTCCCGGCGATTGCTGCAAGGAATGCCGCCAT
>NW_021482427.1:0-2474 GCF_001605985.2 Dendrobium catenatum | reverse complement strand
TAAAATGGAAATCATGTACGACATGAGACAATCGATTGATATGTCTCTCTAAAAAGAGGAACATATAAACAACCGAGTAAGAAGAATCAAATCATATCAAAGGAGAGAGCGGAGTGGCCAGGGAACACGCTTGCCACTAAGAATCACAATCACATCAAATATTAATGATTACAAAAGGAATCATAGTGGTAACACCCATATTAACTGTTGGGACCCTGTGAGAGGTATAAGCAATATTTATGCATTCAAAGAGACTGCTCTTACAACTAAAAGCAAGCTCTTAATGAGAAATTATGTTGCTAAAGGAATAAATGGATTGACTTTCTACTAGAAGATCAAAATCTACTCAGAAGTGATGTTAACATCTAGAACAAGATGTACCACATCACAAGTAAGGGAGAACAACGTCCAATTAATTAGTGATTATAATGGAAGAAATGGACCTAGTCATCCCCTAAGCAATCATCAAACATGCTTTAAGGAGAGAAAAAGAAGAGAAATTGGAGGGACTTTGAGCTCTTGGAGTATAGAACCGGGTTCTACCTCTGACAAGAGCAACCGATTCTTTCTCAATTAAGAGCTTCCTCTCTTTTTTTTATCATCTTTTTTCTTATTTTCAAATTATATTCATAGTTATACATCAAGTATACTAGAGCATAAAGAGAGGAAAATTATTGGCTTTGATAACCCAGGCCATACTCACCACATGAATAAAATTAGGGAGAGAGAAATATCATGCACAGGATCTATAAAGGAATAGGACATTGGCTTTGGTAACCCAGGCCACATTCAACTCATATGAATGAACTGGGGAAGTGCAAAGATCACAACAAAATTTGTAGAGAAATTAGCATAGTGACAATGGATCAACGTCACTATATTTGACTAATATAGATCAATGATGGACCCAGTATCACATTCTGTAAAAATTTGAGTTAGTAGTTTTGGTATCTCCGACCACACTTGAATGTGACAAGTGAAACTGGGGAAAGTCAACCCTCAAAGGAGACTGAAAAAGAGATTTCATGCCACAACACCGGAGCGATTGGTGGGCATGAGTGCAAGTAGAAACACTCCTACGGCGTGTTTACATACAAATACTAAGGATGATCTCATACTTTGTACGACGAACATCACGTGGTAGAGGACAAATCGTCATGGCCACGGACTGTCGAAAAGTAGAAGAGATCCTTTGAAGTTATATCCATATAGAGGGACATGTACCAGTGACAAGGGAAGAATAACTATCGTATCACAACTGATAGAATTAAACTTATATAAAGACATTGGATCAACATCGCCATACCCGACTAATACGGGTAGACATGGACCCAATATCACCTATAGAAAGTGGGCTAAAATTAGAGATATTGGATCAAACACACCACACCTGATTAACCTAGGTGGGTATGGACCCAGTATCACATCTGAAAAATTAGATTTAAAATAGGGACATTGGATCAACATCACCACACCTGACTAACACAGGTGGCCATGGACCCAGTATCACCTATAAAAAGTTGATTATAATTAGGGATATTGGATCAAACTCACCACACCTAACACAGGTAGGTATGGACCCAGTATCACCTATAGAAAGTAGATTTGAATTAGGGACATTGGATCAACATAACCACACCTGACTAACACAGGTTGGCATGGACCCAGTATCACCTATATAAAGTGGATTTGAAATTATTAATTTTGGTATCCCAGACCACGCTTGGAGTGACAAGCAAAACTGGGTACAAGAACAACTCTCGAATCATGACTGATGGAAGAAAGAAATTTAAATAGGGATAGTGGATCAGCATCTCCACACCTGACTAGCGTAGGTGGGCATGGACCCAGTATCACCTCTGAAAAATGGATTTAAATTAGAGACATTGGATCAACATCACCACACCTGACAAACACAGGTGGGCATGGACCCAGTATCACCTCTTAAAAGGGGTTTGAATTATTGGTTTTGGTATCCCAGACCACGCTTAGCGTGACAAGCGAAACTGGGGAAAACAACCTTTCACAAAGGAGGAACAAATCAAGGTCTTTATGTGCTAGCACTAACCTGATTAGCATGCACAAATATAAGGACAAGTATCCCTATGACATCTTAGCGTATCCCCTTTAAGGATAACCTTATACTCTTCGAAGCGAACATCATGTGGTAGAGGACAAATCGTCGTGGCCACACAGACTGCCGAAAAGTAAAAAGTATCCTTTCAAGGAGTACGAGTACAAAGGAATATTTATAGGAGGTAGGAAAACAACCAACAATAGTGGAAGAAGTGTCATAAGATTTTTGATGGGAATTCATGACTCTAATTCCTCACATCTGATGGGAAATAGGTTGCTTGCTAGTAGTTTGACGTCAGAAGTCTACTTCCTCATCTGAGCTACTATCAACAACTAATCCACCCTTAAGTATAAAGTACCTACAAAAGGTAAGAAGATGCCGGGGTCTGCTCAACGAT
>NW_021482426.1:0-231 GCF_001605985.2 Dendrobium catenatum | reverse complement strand
GACCCGATTTTGACCTAGGGTTGACCAAAAGGTTGACTTTTTGACTTTGACTAGATTCTGTGGGTTTGACATTTTTAGAAAATACTAGATTTTAATTAGAGTCATTAACCGCTGAGTTTGATTGATTTGGAATTTTATATAATTAATAATGAATTTTGGAAATTTGGGTATTTATTGTAATTATTTAATTACTAATTAAGAAGCCTTTTATATAGTTTGCATCCAAATGAA
>NW_021482425.1:0-263 GCF_001605985.2 Dendrobium catenatum | reverse complement strand
AAAAAAAAATCATGCCAAGATAAAATTAAACATTATTAAATTTATTCTTAGATTAATGATCTTAATATATGAGATTTAATTGTGTCACTTATCTTCCATTTTACATGATGATTCCATTTTTACTATAAAGTGTATTTAAAACTTTTATATATTTGTTTGACCATTTATGATTTGACTGTAAATATGAAAAAATTATTTTGTGTGGATGCCGAATATCATCCAGAAGTCAATCAAAATGAGCCACATCAGTATCGTGGCTTGGT
>NW_021482424.1:0-247 GCF_001605985.2 Dendrobium catenatum | reverse complement strand
TCAAACTCAATAGAATGAAAAATACATACTTCAATTTCCAAACTATTATGTGCTAAATTTGATTTGAAGTTCTCAGTAGTCTAGAGTACGGTAATCTTGAAATGGTAGTCCACACAAAAGCAAAAATAATTCTTCCAAAAAGTGTTAGGAGAATTTAATACTTAAAAGAATAATATTTAGAATTATTATAACTATACAATTTGCAAGAATGTAAAATATGTAAATAACAACTCTCTTAATAAGAAGG
>NW_021482423.1:0-306 GCF_001605985.2 Dendrobium catenatum | reverse complement strand
ATTTGACACAATTTTTTTGACATCCAAACTACATTTATGAGAAAAATAATAATATTCCCAAAAAATTTTAAAATTTGTTTTCTTTAATGATTTTTTTAATTATTTTTATAAGCAGCAATATCCATCCAAAGGTCTCAAAATATTTTCTACAACTCCGCTCTCTCATTGCATCTCTTCTCACATGCACAAATCTTCAAGAGACTCTACCCTTCATAAAAAAGAGAAAAAAAAATTGTCCAATCTGTCTCGCAGCATTGCTGTGACAGTTTGGGGAGTTCCGACTTTCAAACCTCTGTCCTAATCCGC
>NW_021482422.1:0-224 GCF_001605985.2 Dendrobium catenatum | reverse complement strand
AAGTAGGTTTGGATATGGGTTTAAAATTAAAATTTTGGAATGACTTAGAAGAATTAATATAAAAGATACTTCTTGAAGAAAAAATTTTTATTGGAGGTGATTTAAATGGACATATTAGTAGAGAAGTAGATGATTTTAAAAGCATTCAAATTGGTCATGGATTGAGAACAACAAATGAATGTGGTAAGATTATATTATTATTTTTTTAGCTTATAATTTTTTAG
>NW_021482421.1:0-317 GCF_001605985.2 Dendrobium catenatum | reverse complement strand
TTGATTTTCCTCACCAATTCTGCATGATGGAAATTTGCTGTCCAGCAGATTTCTGCAGGTCCACACTAGCTGGACAGCTCCAGAAGGCAACCCATTGCTGTCCAGACCTCTCTTGTCTGCTGTTTTGCATTTCACGCACCTGAAATCTGCTGTTTAGGAGATCGGGAACATGCTTTCTTGCTGTCCAGCCCGCTATAAGGTCTTCAAACACTGTCCAAACATTCCAGACCGCTGAACACACCTTTAAGAAACCGCTGTCAAGAATTCCATACTCCGGTCACCTATCCAAGAACGACGATCTTAGGCTCCTTCTTCCT
>NW_021482420.1:0-350 GCF_001605985.2 Dendrobium catenatum | reverse complement strand
CATTGGGTGTAGAGACCTAAGATGCATGATTCACAGCTTACCATATCTGCATTGCACTTTACTTTTCCTAAGAAGGGGCCCAAACCTATTTGGGTTCCTAAATTTGACTGTTGTTGAGCTTTGCAAGAGTGCTCTCACCAAAGACCTTGTGGAAGCATAGGATAACTGGACATATGAAGTCTCGCAGCTCATAAATTGCACAAACCGGCTGCTTCAGTAAAATTCTTGAAATATGTTTTTGTTTCAGTGTGTTTTATTTCTACTTTTTTTTTGTGTTTTTGTGTTTTGTTTTCGCGTTGTTTTTTTTTTTTTTAAATATTGGCTTTCCATATGTTGAATCTTTTCAAGAT
>NW_021482419.1:0-353 GCF_001605985.2 Dendrobium catenatum | reverse complement strand
ATAATAAATTAATATAATACTTCTAAAATCATGAGTATATTTACTAAATTAAGATAAATAAAAATATTTTTTGATAGATTAATATTTTTTAATACAGTAATAGAATAATATTTTTAATAGGTCAACCCGATATGACCCGTATGACCCATAAAACATTGAAATCTGATTTTTTTTTATTAAATATAAAATATAAGCAATTTAATAAATTTATAAACAACTTATAATTACATCAGGTAGACTGGTAGAGTTGAAAACAAAATAATATTACATATCATTTGGACATTTATAAAATTACAAATACATAATCACATATTGCACATCAAGTACATTTACAATATTTGCATATCAATTGC
>NW_021482418.1:0-663 GCF_001605985.2 Dendrobium catenatum | reverse complement strand
AGAACAGCATTGTTCACCTTCTCCTTTTGTTTCCCCTTGCTCCACTTCTGCAGGACCAAAACCAACCAAACCCCAATTGATAATTTAATTTTTTTAAAAAAAATCTTCTGTAGCTCACTAATTTGGGAAAAAAAGTTCCCTTACAGGTGAACAAATTCTGAGCAGGAAAACCAAATCCGAAAACTCATTGGGGTAAATAAACAACAAACCTTCTTCTTCTGCTTTCCTCCGCCGGATTTCGCCGGCTTGGAAGCCGGAGGCGGAGCTTTCTCCTTCTTTGGCGCCTGTGTACGAGAAAACATAAATTAGCTCAAAATCTTCAAAAAAATAACATGGATGCGTTAGAGATGACCGAACAAACATCATAGACAATCAATGGATCGTACCATTTACGTTGAAACTCTGCTAGGCTTCCGATCTCAGGCTCAAGAAGGAGACGAGCGAGCGGCGGCAAAGCTTGTGTAAAGGAAGTAGCTTTTCCCAATGATATATGACCTCTATCTATATTATTAGGGCATCGCTTGGAATAGTAGCTGAACTACGCCAGCCGTCCGATCTCGATCTAACCCGATCGTCTCGACTGCAGTTTCACTTGTCGTTTTCGGAACTGTTGTGTGCTCCTCATTTTGATAAATCAAATGCAGATTAGTATAAATTATATAT
>NW_021482417.1:0-220 GCF_001605985.2 Dendrobium catenatum | reverse complement strand
CTTAAAGGGAGGTTTCCTACACTCACCTCTCTATTAATATGTCTTAATTGAGTTGGCCATACTCACCCAAGGAAGAAATGGGTAGAGGGACCAACGGAGATAAAGGTAGTCAAAACTACCGATTCAATAAAATTTATATCGCTATTAAAGATGGAGAGTGAGATTTTCTCCAGCGGAGTTGCCATTTTTGTTTTGATTGAAAAATATATTATTTTTGAAA
>NW_021482416.1:0-501 GCF_001605985.2 Dendrobium catenatum | reverse complement strand
CTCTTCAAAATTTAGAACCGAGAAAATGAACTTTAGTGAATTTTATAGAAAAAAATTTTCAACCACAAGTTAGAAACAGTAAAACAAAAATAAAAAATAGTGGAAAAATAAAAGACACGAGATTTATAGTGGTTCGGTCAAACACGGCCCACATCCACTCCCCGGAGGCACCCTCCGAGTATTGCACTAATACCACTAGTGACTCTCCTTTTGTACCCACAGCAAGGCGGAGAAGCCTTTATAAAACTCTCTTCCACTACTACCCGGTATGGCAGAGAATCGTCATCTTTTTACACTCTTCCCAGTGTTGGTAGAGAACTGTTCATCCTTTCACACTCTCCCGGTGTAGGCAGAGAACCCTTTGTCCTTTCATACTCTCCTAGTGTGGGCAGAGAACCCTTCGACTGTTCACACTCTCCAAGTGTCAGCAGAGAACTGGATCTCCTTGATAGATCTTCTTCACAAGAAATCTAGAATGAAGAGAGAAAAGAGTGAAGTAAT
>NW_021482415.1:0-231 GCF_001605985.2 Dendrobium catenatum | reverse complement strand
GTTAAGCCCCCTAATCAATTTTCTTAAGTATAAACCTTAATTAACCCTCAAAACTTCTAAAAATTGTAATAAATCCGTTTTAAATCCAAAAATTACAAACAACCCCTCTAACTGACCAGATTTGAATCCTTAATCAATGAAAATAGAACCAACTTAATGTGACAGCAAATCTGGGCTTAATTTAATTTTAAGTGAAGTTCAATCTTTAATTAATTTAATTAATTAAAAAAT
>NW_021482414.1:0-2102 GCF_001605985.2 Dendrobium catenatum | reverse complement strand
TATAAATTTACAGGCTATACGAATAAGAAGTATTACCTCATAAGTCACATACAAAAATATTAATTTTGTATTATGTTAGGACATACTTCATCAACATCACCAGAGACTTTTTAGGTCTTCTATAACCTTCATGCCTTTGTTTTGAACAAGTACTCTCTTTTGCTTTGAAGTTTGTCGTAGTTCTCAAAAATTAACTTCTACCAATATTGCAACATACATCAAATAATTCCAATTGCATTAAAGCAAACATCAATGCTTGACATCATCAATGTGAATACCTAACATCAAATAGAGAATCAAGCTCCCTCTTTGATAGCACCCAAAATATACATATATTTATGTCATATCAAAGTAAAAAATATGTATATCATTGAATTCTCTTTTCAATGAAATTAAGAACACTAGAAAAATTATTCATTTGATGCTTTAATAATTTTTTATACAATTATAAAGCAACATAAAAATTGCTAAGCAATAGTCACTCAAATATTTTTCTAGAAAAATAATTAAACAAATTTTCAAATTTTAGTATATATCGTCCACGTATCATTAAAAACTTTTGAACTCATTTTTGAAAAGTATACAAGTCTTGGAAACTTATTGAAGATAGCAACAAGCTAGCATAATGGAAAATTCAACAAAGTTGATGTTCAAAATTTTTTTATAATATTAAATGATAATAATTTTAAATTAAAAATTCATGAAAGTGTATGAATATGTTATCTAAGTTCACAAAATAAGTTAAAAAAAATTATGAACGGTTTGGTAGAAAATTTTATTTAAGATGGTAAAGTCATAAATTAAACAAAGAATGCTAAAAAATTAAAATTCTCCAAAAAATCAAAATGATTGAATTTGCAATAAACATGCACATAATCTTCCAAAAAAATATTCAAATTAAAATTTTGGTAAAGTGTTGAAACAACCAAGAACATCATCCCATGCAAAATGAAGAAACCAAAATACCAAACAAATTTCCATTAATTTTAATAATTGAGCCGAGCCGAGCTGAGTGTCATGGGTTCTCTTGATCACCCAAATCTTATATTAAAAATAGTTAAAAAAAAATTTGATAATTGGGATTGTTATTGAGTATTATATTAAAAATAGTTAAAGAAGAAAACATATTTTATGGCACCACTACAAAAAAAATGGCTATTACCGGCGGTTCCAACCGGCGGTTTATGGACCGCCAGTGTTACCGGCGGTTAAGCCGCTGTCGTTTAACGGCAGTCTGCCGGTGTTTTTTATACGTTAAACCGCCGGTATTAACGGCGGTCTGAAAACCGCCGGATTATAATATTCACCGGCGGTTTAACGGCGGCCTGGACCGCCGTTGATAAGTGATTTTGTACCGCCGGTTAGTGCCCTAAAACGACCAGGCCCGCAACTCACATTTCATTATTTCTCTCGTTCTTTCTCTCTCGTTTCCCTCGCCTCCGCTCGCCTCTGCTCGTCCGACCGTGACCGACGAAGGTTCTCCGACTGCCGCCGACGAAACTTCTCCGACCGCAGACCCAGATCCTACCGGCACTCCGACGTCCGACCTCGCTGACCCAGTCCGACCCCAAACCGACCGCCGACTTCAAGTTTTCAACCCTAGATTTCTATTTTAAGGTATATTTTATGTTTTTTCTTTGATTATTTTTTCTCACTAGACATAAGCAAGTGTTAGAGTTATTTTGGATGATTTAGATAGTAAATGTTGTAATAATTTTGGTAGATCTCAATTTTTGTGAAGTATGTGAATGTGTATTCCTAGGAGACTATAAAAAAAAATATTTTTAGGTTTGTGCATTCCACCTACATTTTTAGGTTTGTGCATTCCACCTAAACTTGGATAGACCTCATTCACTGCATAAAAGTCATCAAGTTCCAATGGAATAATCCGTCGCAAAGCTTAATAATTCCATCGCAAATATTGTTTTGTGGCGGAATTGCAATGGATTCAAATCTGACGGTAAATTGTACGTCGCAAACATATTTTTGGCGGAGTAAATGCGTCACAAAATTTGTGCGGCATATTTCGACAAATTTACAAGGAAAAATCTTATATAAAATGACGTCTTATTTTTGTGCACTGTTAGAAATTTTGTCACAAA
>NW_021482413.1:0-246 GCF_001605985.2 Dendrobium catenatum | reverse complement strand
GCGGGATCCGTCTCGTCTCGGGTCGGGTCGTGACAGTTATCATATAACTCGTCACCCGTTATTGGACAATATACTATTTGATTTTTGGAAAATTTGTATATATTCTTTTTGGGTTCCAAAAATTCCATTGATTGCTCCCTGGCCTCTCCGTGTTTAGGAAAAGCTTTTATGAAATTTCACTTTTTGGAGAGAAAATTTTATCTCTAGATCTAGAGAGAAAAAGTGAAGTATGAATGGGCTTTTTGG
>NW_021482412.1:0-314 GCF_001605985.2 Dendrobium catenatum | reverse complement strand
GTTCTGATGCAGATTCTTTTTAGATCTTAAGTCCTCACCCTCTGGGAATATAATCTCAAATTTCTAATAAAATGTCAACCTAAATATAAAATTTTCTCCTAAAATGTAAAGCCAAACATAGGGTAGGCTGAGGTTGCCTCTGAGCTTCTCAGAATCCGGCTCCTCCTACTTTTTCTTCTTTGACTCGCTAATAAATGTTCAACATTGAGCTATCTCCTTGAAAATTGCTACTTCTTTTTCCCTGTCTTTTACTTTGTAATCAGAGGGGTATGAAATCTCTGCTTTAATCGAGAGTTTTCTTAGGAGTATCCCTC
>NW_021482411.1:0-327 GCF_001605985.2 Dendrobium catenatum | reverse complement strand
AATTCTACTCAATTCATGATTTACAGCTCTATCCATCATACATTGCTTTCTTCACCAGAAATGTTATTAAATCTTGAATTACAAAGCCAGATAAGTTCCACTTGTGCTTTGGCAAAATAACACATCATAATGAATTCTCTAGCCAAGTAATTTCGTAAACTTGATCAAACCAAAGATCCATTACGTTGGTTTAAAAATATGCCATTATAGTTTTTTGTTTGCATTAAATAGCTCATTCAAATATTAATATACTAGATAGTATCCTCCTATATAACTAATTAAAATGCTATAGAACCAGTCTATCAAACACCCTTCTCTTTTCATATA
>NW_021482410.1:0-234 GCF_001605985.2 Dendrobium catenatum | reverse complement strand
CGGCCATAGTATCCTTCTTGGCGCTCCCCATAACCCCTTCCTCTCTCTTCCCTCTGGACAGGCTCCAGATGGGATCTTCTTCCTTCACCTTCCATGATCTCAACCTCAGCCTCCTCCATACGAATTTCAGAATTCGTACTTCTTCCTCCTCCCCTTTTTGTCACGGAAGCCGCCGTTTGATTTTGCATTTCTAACACCTTTTTCATCATCTCCCGGATATCGGCAACTTGCCCC
>NW_021482409.1:0-312 GCF_001605985.2 Dendrobium catenatum | reverse complement strand
TTTTCAAAAACTCATTTTTATGAATCCCGCTCTGATACCACTTGAAAGTTCATCAAGTATGTTAAGCCCTTATGAACTAGTCATTTCAAGTCTAACCAAAAGGGGGGTGAATTGGTATTTAAAACTTTCTCCGAAAAAAATCACAAACACAACCAAATAATCACCATAGAAATTAAAGTACATAAATTAAATGCAGAAAAATAATAAGAAAGAACACACCATATTTTATAGTGGTTCAGTCAACTTGATCTACGTCCACTCCCCGGAGCCTCTCCTCCGGGTATTGCACTAAACTCAGTGTCTCTCCTTTTG
>NW_021482408.1:0-209 GCF_001605985.2 Dendrobium catenatum | reverse complement strand
TAGCATCGTATGAAGAAGGCAAGCATCTCAAAATCTTATTTACTTTTTCATAGTTAGAAAGTTTTTTTTCTAGTGCATGCAGTGAAGTGACAATCTGAGTAAACCTAGCGTACATATCAGAAATAGATTCATGAGGTTTCATACAGAAAAGTTCGTAATCATGCAGGAGAATATTCAAACGGGATTGTTTAACTTCATTAGTACCTTCA
>NW_021482407.1:0-1053 GCF_001605985.2 Dendrobium catenatum | reverse complement strand
ATTACATGTGTTTCATCCTTAAATTAAATTTCTCATTAATTGATTGATTTATTACATTGGGCTCCAATTATCTTTTCTTATTGGCGTATCATTAAATTAAGTGAAGATGGTCTTTTAATTTGTTGTTTCGTTGAGAAAAAAAAAATTATTATTTTCTCTTTTGAATGTATGGATAGCCACTGAATATATGATAATATATAGAAATAATGAATGCAAGCAACAAATAACTCTACACCTTAAAATTAGTAGAAATTTTTTTCTTAAATGATAAGAACATAATAAATTCAACAATATAGTCTATGGTATTAATATATATCTATTATTCATTTATTACTGATATATTTCATAGGAGAAAAAATCAGAAACAATTTTTGAATATTTAAATTAAAAATATTGTCCCTTCTTTTTCCTTTAACGACCATTTTATAAAATCTTTACATCAATTTTGTTTTATTGCAATAAAATACTTTTCTCAAGAAAATGAATGGCGACATAAATGATGGTGCAAAATTATTTAATATTTCTATTAAGTTATAAATATTTTTCTTGAAAAAATAAAATTATGTAAATAAAGTATATAGAATGCATATATAACATTATGAACATTTTTTTAAACCTGATTTTAAGAAAATTGTGCAATTTATTTCACTTGCTCTGGACTTCAAATTACAAAGTTATGATTTTTTTACCTCTTCAAATGAGGAAAATACGTAGTAAATATGCAGCATCCGAACCTTACTCTGCGTTCGGATTGCGTACACAATAATTTCTCTTCAATGAGGCCATTAAATTTGTTAAGTTGAAAAATTGGAATTTGCTACTAGTTTCAGCTTCTTTGGTCTTTCCTTATTAAATTTAAAAAAGCGTTTCATTCTGAAATTCAAATTCTCAGTGCATGATTTTTTTTTGTTGGAGAAAATTCATAGAAGGGCCTACTTACTAAACATCAAAATTCGGTTATAAGTTCTTTAAAGAGATCGATAATCTGCTATTGCTCAAAGAGCTATAATCAAAAGAAAAAAAAAAAAAAACAAGAGTCAAATGTCCATATCA
>NW_021482406.1:0-329 GCF_001605985.2 Dendrobium catenatum | reverse complement strand
GCGAATATTCCAGGACGCAACAATATATATATATATATATATATCAACACTTCATGAAATTAAAGGGGTGTGTGATTTATTTGGTTGATCATTTTGCGACCAACTTTGTTTTATCGCTATAGGAAAAATGTAATAAATTAAAATAATAATCAAAACGACTAAATAACATCTAAATAAATACTAATTAGCATCTAAAAAATGGTCGTTAATATATAAAATTTTAGCAATAGCGGTCACCAATTTAGAAATAATAAAAAAAATTCCTTCTAAAAGCCTCAATAAGAATGCTCTTGGACTACTAGATGGCTTAGTGAGTGTTATATGGTGGT
>NW_021482405.1:0-200 GCF_001605985.2 Dendrobium catenatum | reverse complement strand
GTTGTATGCTCTTTTAGATTTTAACTGTGGAAGGAAAGGACTCGTTCAGACAAACGAAGGGGGGGGCACGGATTGAGGTAGGTGGAATGAATATTCAAATGAATTTTAAACAAATTTTCCTTCAATTGCTAATTACATTGAATATGACAAGTTCCTTTATGTTTATTATGAGACTTTTATGTTTTATATTCCCTTGTAAG
>NW_021482404.1:0-251 GCF_001605985.2 Dendrobium catenatum | reverse complement strand
ACCGTGCTGGGCCGCGTGCTTCTGAAATCAAGAATCATAATAATCTAAACCTGACTGGTGCTTTTGAGAAAGCTGGAGATAAATTAGATGAGGGTATTAAACTGAATGGTGGTGTTAATCTTGTGAATAAGTTTGAATCGGCCTGGAGAAAGACGCAACACATTAAACTGAATTTTGATTCTAATTCTACCCAGTTAACTGAGGATGGATTAGCCGTGAAGTTAAGAACTGATAAGGAATTAACTAATTCT
>NW_021482403.1:0-806 GCF_001605985.2 Dendrobium catenatum | reverse complement strand
CAGCATGGCGGCTGCCGCGCCTCAGCGAGGAATTTTTCTAGTACGATGACGTAGATGGGAGCGGAGAGGGAGTAGCCGGAGATCAGTGTTGTCGTCGCTAGGATCGCTCGAAGATTGGCTACATGGACAAGGGGCTCCGAAGATTGGCTACATGGACAAGGATGACGCCTAGAGGGTTGTCAGAGTTACATGAGAAGCTCATGAGTCACCTTCAGGAGGCCGCCGAAAATGATCTTGTACATGTAGCCAATCTTGCGACTCTTTCCATCGTCCTCCATCGCCATGATGGAACCAAAGATCATGACGTCATCCTCCACTGTTCAGATCACTACAGGAAAACCATCAAATACTGGTGGATTTTCTAGCAGCCCTAGGATCGCTCGAAATTCTGATGGCTAAGACTGCAGATTAACGGCGGTTTAGCTGCCCGTATTAGCCCTATTTTGCCTGACCCATTCTTTCGTCTTCATTTTAAAGCGTCTCCTTCGACAAACGAAGCCAAAGCCTACTCCGCCCCCCTTCGTCGATCTAGGCCATTTCTATACTGTTTCTTTTCATTTCTTCAACATTTTTGAGGTAAAACTAATTCTCTTCACTCTTTTTCATTTTTACACAATTTCAACCATTCAAAAACATTTATTTTGGTTTAGAGGCAAAGGTTGAAAAAAAACTCTATTTAAATAAGAAAAGGTTAGATAAGAAATAATATAATAGAGTATAACACTAAAATCTCATGTAAATGATTAGAGGCAAGCAATAGATTGTTACATGATTAGATAATTTATTATTTGAGGCAAGCAATAGAT
>NW_021482402.1:0-254 GCF_001605985.2 Dendrobium catenatum | reverse complement strand
TAGGCCATAGCGGTATCTTGATAATAATTTATTTTTAAACATTTTAAATTTAAATTAAGATAAATAATTAAATATAATATATAACGCCAAAAAACAAGATAAATATACTCTTAAGCAATCCATTTCTCATCATGACCCCCTAATCTGTTTCCTCTCCCAATTCCTCCTCCCGTCAGTCGATCGGCGCCATGGATGCAGAACCTTCCACCACCACAGCCGGATCCAACTCACAACTCCCACGTCGCATAGTAATC
>NW_021482401.1:0-499 GCF_001605985.2 Dendrobium catenatum | reverse complement strand
ATCCGCCTCCAGGAAATGAGGGTCCAGAGTGGCCCTCGAGAAACTTTTGGGCAGGTGACGAGATCGCTTTCCTCCAGCCATTTTCAAGAAATAGCAAGAAAATAAAAAACAAGAAGCATGGAGAAGAAGTTGGTGTAAAGAAAATGGATGGAAGGGCTCGGTTTATAAAGAATCGGCCAGATTGTCTAGGCCGATCGTAAGATCGTCTAGGTCGATCTGGTTCAATGATTGTGCACCAGCCAATTGGTCAAAAGGGAGATCCTATGATCTAGGCTGATCAGATATCATTCGGGCTGATTAGAGACAGACGATCGTCCTGAGGAGTCAAGCCGGACGACCGTTGAAAAAGCATTTTGTCTGGGCCATTCGGTGGATCATCCAGGATAATGTCCAAGAATGGATCATACCAATTGAATTTAAAATATTTAAATCATGTGCCATGTGTATTGGCAAGGCCAAATAGGTGAATCTTCTAGGCCGATTATCTAAAATGGATCGT
>NW_021482400.1:0-246 GCF_001605985.2 Dendrobium catenatum | reverse complement strand
AGCCCTTTAACTTGGACCCTTCTTCCACAATAAAGTAAGTGTTGTTTATACTATGAAGTTGCACCCACTTTTCCCTTGGAGAGTTTATGCTTATAATGATTGCATTACATCCTATGATGCACAGACACGACGACACGGATACGACACGACACGGACACGGGACACATCAATTATTAAAAATATAAGACACGGACACGGGTTGGACACGACATTATAGTTTTTATATTTTAAAAATAGTGTATAAAA
>NW_021482399.1:0-328 GCF_001605985.2 Dendrobium catenatum | reverse complement strand
AGAGCATTAAAGAAAATAAAAATATAAATACTTTTAACTTGACATCCTAACCTACCTAATTTTGAGTTTTTAGTCTTCTTGAGCATTGTATCTGAAATCATTAGTTCACAAAACTCAAATAATATTCAACATATTTCTTGACAATGTGCAATTAAATTTATAGGGTTTGTCATCATCAAAATAACAGAGTATTGATCCTTGATTTGCAACAACCTCCCTCTTTTTTATGATGGAAAATAAATTTGGTTGAAGTGTAGCATGAAATATTTTTCATCCTAAGCTCCCCATTAATAAGTAAAAGATGTTAGAAAAATAGGGGAGGTCTACC
>NW_021482398.1:0-527 GCF_001605985.2 Dendrobium catenatum | reverse complement strand
GATAAGACCAGCGTTGACAGGTTGTCTGGCTAGGTGGGCAGTATTATTATTACAGTTTGATATCACATACATGCCACAAAAGGCAGTAAAAGGACAAGCCTTGACAGATTTTCTTGCTGCACATCCAATCCCAGCTGACTCTCCACTCAATGATGATTTGCCCGATGAGTAAATAATGCAGGTCGAGGAGAGCGAAAAGCTACCGTTCTGGGAAATGTACTTCAATGGGGCATCGTCGATTAAGCATGCCATTGAAACAAAAATAGAGAAATAAAAAAAAGCCTAAAATCATTACCTATGGTAGCCGAAGCCCATCCCGATTTTTCGCTGAAATCCCGCCGAACTCAAACAGAAATCCCGTAACTTCGTACCTGTTCGGTCCCGTTCGCGTCGCTTCCCCATGAATCTCGCGATGACAGCCTCAATCTCCTCTCTCTCCAAACTTCTATAAGAGCCAAACGATTGGGCTCTCATACGGCACTTCTTCCACGCACGCAGAGCTCCTTCCCTCAGCTCAATCCTGACTC
>NW_021482397.1:0-223 GCF_001605985.2 Dendrobium catenatum | reverse complement strand
TAAAAATTTCATAAAATTCTTAAACACTTGGAAATCTCTCCTTAAGTCATTCCTGACCGTTGGAGTTGATTTTAAGGAGTTGGGAGTTCATTTAGAGTGAAATTATAAAAAGGGTCTTCAATTAAATCAATTTAAAAATTCAAATAATTATCAAACTTTGAAAAAAATCATAACTATATATAGAAAAATCCAAATTCATCATAATTATTTTGTAACTGATTGT
>NW_021482396.1:0-306 GCF_001605985.2 Dendrobium catenatum | reverse complement strand
TGTGAGGAAAACAAAAGGGGAGTAGTTTGATCATCTTAGATAAGTAAAGACTTATCAAAGCATCTCGACCACTAATAGAGAAATGCAAGATTTTATTTAAAGATTTATTCTATGATTGAATTTATTTTGATTAACTCAAAGAAAATCATATGAATTTTCTAGAGTCCTCATTTGCATGCTCTAGGAGAACTAAATGCAACATGATAAAATTTTATCTAAAAATTTTAACTTTTGCATGAGTTGTTATAGAACAACGAGTATATTTAAGCATCCTTTATAGTGAAAGCACTAAGAAATATCAAATAT
>NW_021482395.1:0-999 GCF_001605985.2 Dendrobium catenatum | reverse complement strand
GGTTAAGTATCACTACAACACTTACGTAATAATGTTGACCAGTGGAAAACCTATTTTTGGAGAAGATAAGTAAAGAAATATGGAGAAAGTGCTCAGCTTTTCCTTGGTTCCATCCGTAAGCAGATCCACCACATGTTCTCTTATGATGATGCAAACACGTAGAGGTTTCCCATAGATGAGTGGGCCAGGCATGCTGCTCTGGTACCATTACAATATCTGAAGAATCATTGGAAGAATTCCTAACTCAGTGTTAAGCGTGGGAGACAATTTGCGTCGGTGAGTGAAATCAATTTCTGAAGAAGTTGAAGAATGCAAAGAGCAAAGAAGAAATAAAAAGAAATTGAAGAAAGTAAAACCTTGGGATGTTTCCTGTATCTGGAGAGCAATCAAAATTCACTATTAAAAAAAGTTCAACATTTGGGGTGTATTAAAATAGTAAATTAGAATAAAAATGAGATAACATTTCATTGCATCATCTTCTCTAAAAGTTAACAATATGAAAGGTAACATTCTTCACTTTAAATTCTTCTTTTCAAGTTTGACCCTGGAATGTGACTGCCTTCTCCTCAAAATTCCATGGTACTACTTCACATTTAAATAAATAGGTTCCTCTATCATTTTGAAGGGAAAAAGCATTCGAGCATGTTGCTTTGCAAGAAATTGAGGAAGCAAGTGATGGAATGCATATGTAATTATTAGCAATAGAACAAGTGGGCTGGAATATTATTTGTCAACTAATATGAGTTCTATGTGATTCAATCAGCTATATTACTTTATTTATAAACAAATTTGAAGGAAGGTTGATTGGCAAATACCATTTACCAAAGCCTAAGGCATGTCGGCTGGCAGCATACCATGATACAGATCAGAGAATGAATATGCTGCACATGGCTGTTAAACTTTAAGGAAAATAAGGACATGCAGCAAGAGAGCACCATCATACAAAAGGTGAAAAATTAAACAGAAAGTGTCCATTTTTATTGGATCAAACATAACACA
>NW_021482394.1:0-237 GCF_001605985.2 Dendrobium catenatum | reverse complement strand
GAGAGATCTCGGGCGTGTGAAATCCAGAGAGAGAGAGTGGGAGCGAAGCGCGAGAGAGAGACCGAGAGGGAGCGGGAGAGAATAAGAGCGTCCCCCCCGTAGTCGGGAGCTTTGCTCTGAGTAAGTCGAACCTATCGCTGAAGAAGGAAGCCCGCCAAATTGCCTCGTCCTACTCCAGCCTCCGAAATTTCCTTTTGCAACTCCGCTCTCTGCTCAACGTCTGTCCGAGATACAGAA
>NW_021482393.1:0-274 GCF_001605985.2 Dendrobium catenatum | reverse complement strand
GCCAGTCTACTGCTTAGCTCTCATAGTAACCGTCGCCTGCAAAAGCAGAACGGATGGCGACGAACAGAAGATTGATGATCTGTGCTGGCATTCGGCATGTGGGGTCCACCAGAGTTCCTCAGGTTTTACCAGGTCGGCTAATATTTAATCAAAATATTTTTGACTAAAATGTAATCATAATAAACTTTTTAATCATTAAATTTAATTTAAAACAAGAATGAGTGTATGGGTAATCAATTAAAAATAACAATTTTTTAATTATTAAATGAAAATA
>NW_021482392.1:0-260 GCF_001605985.2 Dendrobium catenatum | reverse complement strand
ATCACTTGTTTCTTTCCTACCACCTGAACAGGCTCGCGTTGAGAAGATTCAACCTGTGCTCGTGGTGGTAAAGGACCCTGACTTTGGAAAGAAGCCATAGTGGCCATCATTTCTTCTATCTTCTTCTCCATACTTGAAATTTGTTCATCTTTTTGTTTTAATTGCTGTACAAGATGTTGAGTTAAGTCCGGCGCTATGCCTTCCTCAACTGCAACATCTTGTAATACAGCTTCCTCAATCTGCTCATTATAAGATGTTGT
>NW_021482391.1:0-758 GCF_001605985.2 Dendrobium catenatum | reverse complement strand
CAAACTTTCTGATTCTCTCAAATACAATTATGAGATCCTTTAAATGATCATTTTGGCCAAAACTTTTGACAACAAGGTCATCTACATAACACTCGACCTTCTGATGTATCAAATCATCAAATATGTGAGTCATCACTCGCTGGTAGGTGGCACCAGCGTTCTTCAGGCCAAAGGGCATGACTGTGTAGCAGAAAATCCTGATGGGCATTCTGAACGATGTATGCTTTTTATCTTCGGGCGCCATTTTGATTTGATTGTACCCTGACGATCCATCCATGAAGGAGAACATGTCGTAGTTGGACGTATTGTCCACCAGGAGTTCAAATACAGGAAGTGGAAAATCGTCTTTTGGGCACGCCTTGTTGAGGTCCCTGAAGTCAATGCAGATACGAATCTGGCCATTCTTCTTCTTCACTGGGATGATATTTGCAATCCAATCAGCGTATTTTTCTTCTCGAATAAAGCCGGCATCAATGAGCTTCTTCGTCTATGTAATCACCTGTTCTTCAATCTCCAGTCTCATTCTCCTTGGAGCTTGTTTGACAGGTGCTACTTCCGGTTTGATTGCTAATCTGTGAACTGCTATGTCAAGGGATAAGCTTGGCATCTCAGCATATGTCCAGGCAAAGCAGTCCCTGAATTCACAGAGAAGTTCTTTTATTTCTTATATTTGTTCTTCGGGTAGGAGAGAACTAATGAAGGTTGGGCTAGGATCCTCCTAAGTCCCCAAGTTGACTTCTTTTAGTTCATCCATAGTG
>NW_021482390.1:0-240 GCF_001605985.2 Dendrobium catenatum | reverse complement strand
GTCACCTAATACCTATAACTGAGATCAAAGCACGACGGTGCTATCAATATGCATGTCAGTCAATCAAATCATATCAGTCAATGGTCAATGAATCTATGCAATACGGAAATCCATAGTCAATAAAACCAGTCAATGCAGCAGCAGGCAAATCAATAAACCAAGCTCAATCAATTCACGTCAATCTCGAAGAAATCCGTACACAGAAGAAAAATCAATCAATCCGTCAAATCAGCCAATCCG
>NW_021482389.1:0-652 GCF_001605985.2 Dendrobium catenatum | reverse complement strand
AAAGATGACTTCACCTATTTTCCTAATTGACAAGTATTGCAAAGGTGGTCCTTAGTAAAGTTTAATTTTGGTATATCTCTCACTAAGCTCTTTTGGATAATTCTCCTAAGATTTTTCATGCTATAGAGACAGAGTCTCCTATGACATGGCCATGACTCATCATAAATACTTTTCAAACAAAAAGTATTAAGAGTTTTTATATAATTTAAATCTAACATATAAACATTCTTTACACTTAAACCATACAAAACATCAGTACCATTTAGGCTTAATATGCAGCTAGTAGGAAAAAAAATTATACTGTATCCTTTATCATATATCTGGCTAATACTTAAAAGATTATTCCTTAAGCCTTCTACAAGTAGCACATTTCAATAAAAAAATTTTCAAAGTTTCCAATCACACCTGATCCAACCACCTTCCTAGTGGTGTTATCTTCAAGTATAACTCTGCCTCCACTTCTAGTTTCTAGTGAAATAAATTGCTTAGTATCTCTAGTCATATGCTTTGAGCAACCATTGTCCAGGTACCAAATGCTCTCACAAAGCCTTGTTTGAGAGCGTGCCTGCAAAACTATCAAATGTTAGACATGGGAACCCAAACAAGTTTGGACTCTCCTTTTGGCAAAATAAAACTAGATGCATGTATGATA
>NW_021482388.1:0-239 GCF_001605985.2 Dendrobium catenatum | reverse complement strand
CCATGATGCTTGATAAAGTTGATATGAGTTCACGTGAAAGGTGCTTTTTTTTTGGGAAATTACGTGACAGCTGCTCATGAAAGTGGACGGGCAGGAAAAAAAAATCGGGCGGGAGAAATGAAAATGGACGGGCGGTAAAATGCCAAATTGAATCGAGCCGGCTCGAGCTCGTTTATAGAGGGACGAGCTCGAGCTTGAGCTCGCCTGTCGAGCTCGACTCGAGCTCGAGCTCGAGTTTG
>NW_021482387.1:0-1085 GCF_001605985.2 Dendrobium catenatum | reverse complement strand
AAATACTTTAAAGGGTAATTTAGTTGGATATTTTTGAAATACTTGTAATTTAGAAATGTAATGTAAACATAAAGCATGTATTTTAGAAATATATGTGTTTGTTTAGTTGCAAATCACATTTATTGAATTACATTTTGATATATTTCAAATGCATTAAAAGTAGGGTTTGACATGCGGTATGATAGGTGACAGGTGATGACCTTGGCTGGTTGATGGAGAGGAGGGTTCGATGATAATGATATATGAGAATCACATGAGATTGAGGCACTAGATACACATTTTTTTTCATAAATATGATATTTTTAAAATTTCATAATGTTATTTTATACATTATACAACAAAATTAAAAAAAAAATGAAAAAGACATAAATAAAAATATACCTCTGTTGTAAATATATTTTCACTTTGGTGTTAGCCATACAAAGTATAAGATTATCCTTAAAAGTCATATATAAATACGTCGTAGGGGTGTTTGTGCTTATGTTCTTGCCCATTAATCACTTTGGTGTTGTTGCACAAAGCTTTCTTTCAGTCCCCTTCGAGGGTTGATCGACTTGCCCCAGTTTCACTTGTCACCCTCAAGTGTGGTCTGGGATATCAAAACCATTAACTCAAACCTATATGAAATATGATAATGGGTCCATAATCTATAATAGTCAAATGCGGTGATGTTAACCCATTGTCACTATATGAATTTCTCTACAAATTTTGTTATGATATTTGTGCTCCCCAGTTCATTCATATGAGTTGAATGTGGCCTTAATTATCAAAGTCATTGTCTCATTCCTTTATAGATCCTGTACATAATATTTCTCTCTCCCCAATTTTATTCATGTGGCAAGTATGACCTGGGTTATCAAAGCCAACAATTTTCCCCTCTCTTTATGTTCCAATCATTAGAGGATATTTCATACTATAAGTAACTCATGGATATGGTAAATGTTCTCTTTACCATATGCTATTTTTGACAGTGTGAAATATACTTAATATATAACTATGAATATAATTTGAAAATGAATAAAATATGATGCTAAAAGAGAGGGAAGCTCTTAGTTGAGCAAAATCGATTGCACTTATCACAGGTG
>NW_021482386.1:0-351 GCF_001605985.2 Dendrobium catenatum | reverse complement strand
GGATGCTCTGTTTCTATTGCCTACTCGGGCACGAGCATCCTACCCACACCGGATCGTAAGCTATTTCTCTCCAAACTCCTTCACATTCCCTCTATATCTCATAATCTGATCTCTATTTCCAATTTAGTTGTTAAAAATCAAATTTCTATTACCTTTGCTCCTAACGGCTTTGCTTTGAAGGATTTACAGACCAACAAAACGCTTCTCAAAGGTCCCTGTAAGAATGGCCTATACCCGATATCCCTCAAGAAGCTCTCGTTGCCAACTCAAGCTCTGTCTGTAGTTCGCAAGGAAACCATCAACTGGCATGAGCATCTTGGACATCCTCATCCAAGAACGCTTCAAACTATT
>NW_021482385.1:0-221 GCF_001605985.2 Dendrobium catenatum | reverse complement strand
AAAGCTGATTTCAGTTGTTTTGAAGAGAGAGAAAAATTAAAAATAAAAATTAAAATATCTGAGGAGAGAGAAAGTCGTGGACTTTTGGAGAAAAGTTGATTTTCGGACGACGCGGAGCTGTTTTGTCCGAGGAGACTATTCAGGAATTTGCTGTACGCAAGGTAAGGCACATTCCGCCTTTCTGAATTTTCAGAACCGTCGAATTTGGCGGTATTTTCTGT
>NW_021482384.1:0-301 GCF_001605985.2 Dendrobium catenatum | reverse complement strand
GTAAATAGAATAGTATTAAGTGGTATGTATGTAAAACACCCTTTTTTTTTTTAATTTTTCATCCTAATAGTTGTTCCTGTTCGTCTATCGGCATACCTATCTCCCTGCAACTCTGCGACTCCAGGCGCGCGTGGGGAACTCAACCGTTCAGAAGAAAGAATACCTCTCTCCATTTTTAAATTCTGGAATTGGTAACCCTACGCTGGGCGTATACTTCTACGTCTTCCGGCCTTTAAATGAAACCAAAAGGAGAAGTGTGAAGTCGAAGACAAGGAGCAGCTCTTGCGGGATCAAAAATTTC
>NW_021482383.1:0-323 GCF_001605985.2 Dendrobium catenatum | reverse complement strand
GAATGTTATAAAGTGGTATGTATGTAAATTTCCCTAACTATAAATGTCTTGTAATTTGAAGTGAGAACTTTGCTCTTAGTATCATTATTGGGTTTTTTTTTTTGAATAAATATGTCAAAAAAAATTATTTCAGACAAAAATTACTCCTTTGCTTATTAAAATTTGTCATAAGGTTGGAGATTCAAATCTTTATTAAATACTTATCGTCATAAGCATTGGTCCCGTGATACATTTCATAATGGTGTCGTTATACACTATTAGGCCTCGTTTGATTAGGCTTTTTTTTTCCGTTTCCGTTTGAATACGCCGAAATCAATCAGTAT
>NW_021482382.1:0-245 GCF_001605985.2 Dendrobium catenatum | reverse complement strand
TAAAGTAGTTGCCAATGATGTGCCCTCAATTTTAAAATCTTTGAGACATAAGGAAATGATTACATACGTCATTTGCATTGCATTAGATTGTGTTATCTTCTTAACATTGACTGCTTCATTTTCCTCACCGTCATAAGTCTAATCGTCAACTTCAACTTCAACTTCAAGAACATCAACACTTCGGTGTTACTCATTTATCATCAGATTGTAAATCGTCAACTAAATGATCGAATCATTCTCACTAG
>NW_021482381.1:0-293 GCF_001605985.2 Dendrobium catenatum | reverse complement strand
AAGAATAAGGCTAGGTGTTATTGATTTAAATGCCTAAAAAAAAATGTCTTTGCAACATTGATGTTTATGTTTTCTTTTTGATTTTGTGAATTTTTGTGTGTTTTGAATGAATTTGTTTTTTAGTGTAAGTTTTTTTATTGTATGTTTTCTGTGTTTTGTTGTACTTGTGTTGTATTTTTTTTTGTGTTAGTTTCTTATTTTTTTTATGTCTTGTTGTGTTAAGTGCTTATGTTAAGTGTTTTGTTTGTACTTTTTTAGTTGTATTTAGATATTATGAAATGTGTAATCCTTTC
>NW_021482380.1:0-247 GCF_001605985.2 Dendrobium catenatum | reverse complement strand
GGGGTGCGAGAGTCATAAGAGACACCAAGATATTTACGTGAAAACTCCTAAGTCGATGGGCAATGGATGTTGAAGGGACCATAGTTGGCGGGCAACAGAGGTCGGAAGGACTTGAGTTGGCCGGCGAAGAAGGTTGGAAGGACCTTAGTTGGAGAGCGACGGTGGTCGGAGGAACTATATAGTTGGCGGGCGACGGAGGTCGAAGGGAGAATTGTCCTTGGTCAACGGTGGTCGGAGGGATAATAGT
>NW_021482379.1:0-237 GCF_001605985.2 Dendrobium catenatum | reverse complement strand
CATTTTTTAAGCAAAAAAGAGCATCATGCATTTGCTTCTCTCTTACGAGAAATTATTGTGTACGCAATCCGAACGTGTTCGGATGTGCGTACACACTGCTTATTTTGTTGCGTATTTTTTGATACATTATTTTTTCGTGGTAAAATAAGTAGCAAATAAACAATACTCACTAAATACACAAAAAATACGTAGAAAAAATAATGTATCAAAAAATAAGCAATAAAATAAGCAGTGTGT
>NW_021482378.1:0-315 GCF_001605985.2 Dendrobium catenatum | reverse complement strand
AACTAATAAATGGGAGCAAGAAATGTCATTAATAGGCTCAATATTAGAAAATCCAAAAAACCCAAACCATCTACAGGAATAAAAACAAAATGAGCTCCTTGTTTTATAATATGATCTCTAATGTTTTCCCATATATAAAAAAACATGTAAAATGGGGGAAACCGATGACTCATATGACAATCAACAAGCATGACACGCCACTTAAAGGGATGTATTGCGTCGTTGAGAACATAACAACGAATTCATCTAAGAGGGAGCCCCTCGCGGTCGAACCAAATGAGAACGGTCAAAATCGGCAACTGACAAATATTTGGC
>NW_021482377.1:0-228 GCF_001605985.2 Dendrobium catenatum | reverse complement strand
TAGTGCTGATTCGCCCACCATGCCTATGCCTGGCGAGATTCGAACCACGCCCTGCAATGCGCATGCACACCCGAAGTACCACTTGTCCATTGCAACAAAACTTTTTTATTGCTTGTGCTTTTTTATTTATATTATAATGTTGCATATTTAATTTAAGATAACTAAGATATTTAAATAATAAGCTTAGTAAAATATAAACTTAATAAAATATAAAAAAATAAAATTAAT
>NW_021482376.1:0-306 GCF_001605985.2 Dendrobium catenatum | reverse complement strand
CTTAAGCCTAATTTCCCTCCTAAATTAATCTAGATTAAATCCTAGCCGTCCCTTGGTCATTTAGGAGTTTAAATAGGTAGAAAATTAGGTTTTGAGGGATCTTTTTGCTCTTTCTTTCCTTAGAGACTTCCCTAGCCTCTGATATTTTGTGTGAGAGCTCCTACACCTTCCCTCCCCCTTTCCCAACCAAATCCAGCGGCCATAAGTTCACCGGCGGCGAGATCCCGTCGAGACCGAACCTTTGAACCCTTCCCCGACGAATCCCGTCTGATCGAGGCCGTTTCGGAGTTGGAGTTCAAGAGGAGA
>NW_021482375.1:0-213 GCF_001605985.2 Dendrobium catenatum | reverse complement strand
AAGGTAAGTAAATATGACAATTTTGAGGGCAGAGCCATCTAAGGAACCCTTTCTAGCAACCTGGTAACCACATGGTAGAGGACAAATCGTCGTGGCCATGAGTATCCAAATGCTGTCAGGATCTCCTAGAGAACCCTAACCCCATATAAGGGGGGAGAAGACATCAGAACGACATCGCTCCAGAAGGCTGGAAGAGATATACCCGCTGTAAAG
>NW_021482374.1:0-584 GCF_001605985.2 Dendrobium catenatum | reverse complement strand
AGTTTTGAATACATTGCTCATATGCTATGTATCTTTTATGTATCGACTACATATCAGATGAGTATCTACTCTATATGCTTGCATATATACTGTGTATTTATTCCACATCAGCTGTGTATCTTCTATATATCTGCTACATATCTTCTACTTATCTGATGTTTTGAAACAAACTCCCACAATTCTTGTTGTAGCGCAATTAAGCCCATATATCACAATCATTAGTTACAAATAAATTATAAACTAAACTCTAAGTTGATATTTAATTAACATATGTAATATGAAAGTTATAAAATATATAGATTATATAATTTGATTTTTTTTTATAAACAAATAGTTGAAAATCAAATAATGTCAAAATTATAGCTAATATGATAATATGTGAATAAACACTCTGCCAATTGAATCAAATCAATCAAATGAGATAAAATTAATTCATATTTAATGATTTATCCAAATAATTTAGATCACATATTTTAGCATCCCACCATTGGGATTGTATTGAACCATCTCTCTACCATGATCATGAGCTATATTTCTCATGACTTTGGGACTAAATGATGGAGCTTTGAAAATATTGATGTTAG
>NW_021482373.1:0-475 GCF_001605985.2 Dendrobium catenatum | reverse complement strand
GTTGAAAATTTCAAACAATGGGAGTTTTTATATTTGTGTGCCAATTTCTTAAAAATTATTTTCATAAAACATAGGATGTTTCAATAAATTAAATTTATAAAGAAAGACTTATGCATTATATTGAAATCTAGTGAAACTAAATAATTTATTTGCAACATTAAATATATCATTTAAGTTAAGTCTCTCTCAATTAGGCACATATCAATCAAGTAGGACGGGATGGATTTGAATTCGACTCATAATTACACAAACGTAGATTTATTTGTATTTTGAAGTGGATGAAGTTTGTTATAATAAGAAGAAATGAGAGTTATCAAAATCACAACATTAGGCAAAGGAGAAATCTTCAATAACAACTCAAGAAAAAGCTGTAGAGCTTCTTCAAAATTATTTTCTTCATTAAATCATTAATTATTGAAATATGAGAGATAATATTCCTTTTACCTCAATTTCTCGCAAGGACTAAAAAAGAAAT
>NW_021482372.1:0-206 GCF_001605985.2 Dendrobium catenatum | reverse complement strand
GCCACACTTGTCACAAGCTCTACTGCTGAAAGAACTCCCACTGCTGTCAGCTCTACCTTTCTTCACACTAGGCCCACCAGAATGCGTCTGAAAACTCTTGGTCTTTTCAAAACCCCTCTTCTTCTGAAGGAAATCTCTCCTCTTTTGAGTAGCCTGAAAGTCAATCTCTATCTTTCTTGCTTTTCCAACCAAAGCAGGATAGTCAT
>NW_021482371.1:0-1170 GCF_001605985.2 Dendrobium catenatum | reverse complement strand
TGTTTTCGAGCCGATGGGGGAGGAGACTTCTATGAACAATCCTTTGCTTTGACGCAGAAGAGAACTTCATGAAGGGGATTAAACCGGAGATCCGAACAGCAGTTAGAGTGCTAGAGCCAAGGAACTTAGGCAAGGCTATGGAGCTTGCACAATTGGTGGAAGATCAGAAGGAGGAGCTCAAGACAACTACTCAAGGGGATCGTACAAAATGACTACTGCTGTATTACCCTCCAAAGGGGTAGCCCCAGGGAACCAAAGGGAGGTGCCCAAGGAGCGATCTGGTGGAGGGGGAAATGGGGGACAGTTTAAAAAGCTGACTGAGAATGAGCTGCAGGAAAAAGGGCAAAAGGGGTGTGCTTCAGGTGTGATGAGAAGTACATACCGGGGCATAGGTGCAAGGACCTATCTCTTCAGGTTCTTCTCGTTTGCGAAGATGAGGAAGACGAAGAGGGAGGTGGGAATGACCCCAAGGTGGAGGAGGAGGAGAAGTTGCATTTGGACGTTGCAGAAGTCTCTCTGAACTCAATAGTGGGACTCACTTCGAGTCACACTATGAAGGTGAAATAAGAGATCTCTGATCGTGAGGTTGTGGTGTTGATAGACAGTGGAGCAACCCACTATTTCATTTCCACCCAAATTGTAGATGTATTAGGGATGGAGCTGGTGGATACCGAAGGTTACGGGGTAATGATGGGCACCGGTAAGGTGGAGATGGGTTGAGGAGTCTACCGAGGAGTAGTATTGAAGATTCAAGGGATCCATGTAAAGGAAGACTTCCTTCCCTTGGAATTGGGGAGTACGGATGTCATCCTTGGGATGAAATGGCTGCAGACATTGGGAGAGACCAAAATCAATTGGGGAACACTGAGGATGGAGTTGGTGGTTAGGGGCAGAAAGAGGACGATTCAGGGTGATTCCGGGCTGACCAAGGCAGGGGTTTCTCTCAAATCCCTCATCAGAACCATTCAAGAAGAGGGGGGAGGCTACTTAGTAGAGTTACACCACCTGGAAGAAATCATATTGGAGGAGGAAGGCAATGTTACCTCCTCAGAGAGAGTTGGAGCATGCCATTACTTTGAAAGAGGGTGAGACTCTGATTAGCGTCCGTCATTACCGCTATCCACAGATTCAACAAGATGAGATTGAAAAGCTGATTAGGGAAATGCTGGA
>NW_021482370.1:0-372 GCF_001605985.2 Dendrobium catenatum | reverse complement strand
TCTCCGGCTGGCACTTCTTCCATGGGGGTGCACTTGTTGGGGGTTTTTTGGGCAGTTTGTTAGGGGTGTATGATAGTGCCACAATGTGAGCAAGGAGTGGGTTTCTAGTAATAGAGAACAGTTAGGGGGGTAATCTTTCCATCTACAGAAATGTGAATTTTGTTATGAAGAGGGGTGGAGTTGCTTAATTGAACATAAACTATGGCAAATGTGAGTATGGTTTTTGTCGCCGTTAAGGCGTCAACTGCTAAAGGCACTCCAAAACAGCTAGCGATTTTGGAGATTCATTCTGAGGTCTAGCAGGAAAGGGAAAATATTTTAATCTTGATCCAAAGTGGAATGTTTGGAAATTCTTCACGTATAGGAATGAAA
>NW_021482369.1:0-275 GCF_001605985.2 Dendrobium catenatum | reverse complement strand
AATTGTAACTTTATATGAATATTTATTTATAAATCTTTATCTTTATTAATGCTGCTGCTAGGAAAATTTTGTGAATATGGGATTTGCTTATAAATCATTGTCTTTGTTACATAGACAATTATTTTTATTATAAATGTATTTGTTCATATATATGTTCATGAACGTGTTTGTTTGATAGTTAAAATAAATTTGTTAGATATGTTCGCGAACATGCTTGATGTAATCGTTTATTAGGAAGCTCGATAAAGCTCGTTTGTTAAGTTCATGAACATATA
>NW_021482368.1:0-473 GCF_001605985.2 Dendrobium catenatum | reverse complement strand
ACAAGTTTATTATAATCCCAACTATTCACAGTAATAAAAAAAATTAACCTTAATAGCTTCAGTAAAGAAGGTATTAAGAAGTGAATCAATGACTGAGCATCTAACCATTAATCTTGCCAAAAGAAAATATTAGCACAACTAAGACCTCATTTAAAACGAGGCTTAGCTTCCCAATTAATATTACAGTCTCTTCCAAACTCTGGAATCACCCTCTTTGTAAATGCACATAGTAGGATGCCTACTAACAATACTTGGATTCTAACCAATTGATTTTAGAATTGTTGTTGATACCTTTTTAATAAAACATATTAAATAATTTTTTAAGATATAAATAGGTAAGGACCATACTAATAAGGATAAAACTCCTACCACAACTTAAATGATTTAGTTCATAAGACTTAAGCCTTTTTTGCACATAAGTAATAAGATCATAAAAAAATAAAGGATTTCTTTCAGCCTTTATAAAGGGGAAC
>NW_021482367.1:0-382 GCF_001605985.2 Dendrobium catenatum | reverse complement strand
CCGTAAAACCGCCGGAAAATTGACCGCCGGTAATTGGTGATTTTCCTGTAGTGTCTATTTAGGTGGATTGATTATAGTGGTGTGTTTCCCTTATTTGTTATATATGTTTTTAATTATGTGCAGGTATTTTGGAAATTAGAGTAAATAGAGGGGGGCTGTCATTTTTTTTTTAAATGTTATAGGTTTCCAGCAGCTAACCGGCAGTTTGGCCACTGGAAACATTGATACTGGACGGCTTATATTAACCTTTAGAATTTTAATATAGCCGCCAGTAAACACCAGCAGTTTACCGGCAATAAACCAAAGGTCAACCGACGGTTAACCGGTGGCTGAGCCGCCAGTAAAACTGGCATTTGAGATGGCTGGTACACCGCCAGTAATT
>NW_021482366.1:0-305 GCF_001605985.2 Dendrobium catenatum | reverse complement strand
CTCACCGTCAGTAAGCCGGAGGGGGAGGAAGAAATCCGGTAAGCTTCTGCACGCGGGGAGGGGCGCTATTCGAGTAGGAAAAAATTCCAACTCGTAAATAACGGAAGCCTCACCGTCAGTAAGCCGGAGGGGGAGGAAGAAATCCCATAGGCTTCTGCACGCGGGGAGGGGCGCTATTCGAGTAGGAAAAAATTCCAACTCGCAAATAACGGAAGCCTCACCGTCAGTAAGCCGGAGGGGGAGGAAGAAATCCCGTAGGCTTCTGCACGCGGGGAGGGGCGCTATTCGAGTAGGAAAAAATTCCA
>NW_021482365.1:0-229 GCF_001605985.2 Dendrobium catenatum | reverse complement strand
GAATTGTTGCTGATCATATGAACTTCCACATTCTACTACATGACTTATGCAAAATCTTCTTCTATTGTATTGCTTGTAAGGTTGAATATGGCTGATTGTAGGAGTGTTGTGACATTCACCACCTTCATTTGAGTTGTACGGCTTGTATGAAGTTCATTTGAATAAAATTACTTCAAGCAAATTACATTAAAGCCCACAAATACTTAGCATATGCTTGTGTATGAATTGT
>NW_021482364.1:0-209 GCF_001605985.2 Dendrobium catenatum | reverse complement strand
CGTCGGGCCTTAAGCAGGACGTCGGGATTGAACATCGCGCCTTAAGCGGGGCGTCGAGTCTTTAGCAGGACGTAGGGACTGAACGTCGGGCCTTAAGCGGGACGTCGAGTCTTCAGCAGGACGTAGGGACTGAACGTCGGGCCTTAAGCAGGACGTCGGGTCTTCAGCAAGTCGTAGGGACTGAACGTCGGACCTTAAGCAGGACGTCG
>NW_021482363.1:0-231 GCF_001605985.2 Dendrobium catenatum | reverse complement strand
GCCATTATAAAGTCTCAATGTGTTATGTGTTTTTTTTTTTTTAAAAAGAAATTTAACAAATATCGTTGTGAAGTTGTAATATTTTTTAATTTTTTTGTTAGATGGAGGATTCCAATACCATTCATGGGAATTCTTCTTTTACTGAAAATGAAGAAGCCCAGACTTGTGAAATACCTGTAGAGCCCTCTAACGAGAATGTAATGATGCGACAATTACTAAGAAACAGTGAAG
>NW_021482362.1:0-400 GCF_001605985.2 Dendrobium catenatum | reverse complement strand
TGAGTGTTGATTCCTATTTTTAAGAATAAAGGTGATGCACAAGATTGTAGGAATTATAGAGGAATTAAATTAATGTGTCATGCTTTAAAACTTTAGGAGAGAGTTATACGACATGTGGCATAGGTTACAACGTAATACTAATATTTCTCGAAATCAATTTAGATTCATACCGGGTCGGTTTGCTATGGAGTGTTGATTCAAGTCAATAGGGATATGTATGCAAGTACTTTTGTTCAAACACAAGGTGGTTTGACCAAGTATTTTCCTATTTATGTTGGATTATGTCAACGATCAGCCTTAAGCCCATATCTTTTTGCTTTAGTCATGGATGTTCTTACTAGACATTTGCAAGAGATTGTACCCTGGTGTATGCTTTTTGCTGATGATATTCTTCTTGTCG
>NW_021482361.1:0-201 GCF_001605985.2 Dendrobium catenatum | reverse complement strand
TTTGTTTCTTATTAATGCAAATGCAGATATTCAGCTCCCTCTCTCCCAAACTCTCTCTCTCTCTCTCCCTCTCTCCCTCCCTCTCCCTCTCTCTCTCTCCCCCCTCTCTCCCTCCCTCTAACTCGCTCTCCCTCTCTCTCGCTCCCCCTCTCTCTCTATCTCTCTTTTTCTGTCCCTCTATCTCCCTCTCTCTCTCTCTCT
>NW_021482360.1:0-363 GCF_001605985.2 Dendrobium catenatum | reverse complement strand
ATATTAAGAAAATCAATTAAGGGACGTAATGAATTTTTAAGCCAGTAAGAAAAATTCTATGGGCTGTATGTTTCACTAGGTTAAAATTTTCAAAATTTCAAGTCAAAAGAATGTGCATCCTAATTTCTATAATTAATCTAAGTTTTCTAAACAAATGTCCTTAATTATTGTCCTTAATGATGTCGCTAGGTTATGTAAGTTTGAATCAAAGTTCTACTAACCCTTGGACAACCATGAATAACATGTAATAATACCAATCAAATCCTAAATCTAGGAGAGCGTAATCTTGGTTTAAGTGTATGAATCTTATACATGAAAATAAGAAGATAAAGCATATTTAAATGAGAGATTAATCAATGAACA
>NW_021482359.1:0-344 GCF_001605985.2 Dendrobium catenatum | reverse complement strand
AATTATAAATATGCAGTATATATGTAGTACGTATGCAGTAAGTACATAACAACTGAAAGATCCACTACGTTTGGATTCCGCACAGAAAAATTTCCCCAAATTCTGAGCCACTAATACTTAACCATCGTAGATATCCCTTATTGATCATATAATCAATCTTATTTTATAGGTTTCTCCATTGCCCTTTTAAAAATATATTTATCTTCAATTTAAATTTCTTATTGTAAAGTATAACTCTTACGTATATCTTGAAATTAAGAAGAAGCACTTCTTGAGCTTCTTGGAAGAGAGAAGAGATGAAAAGAAGTCTTTATTTCTTATTTGAACGAGCTCTTACAAAAGAA
>NW_021482358.1:0-278 GCF_001605985.2 Dendrobium catenatum | reverse complement strand
TACCCACCCATAAGTCTATGAGCATACCCATACCCACTCATACCCATTGGGTATGGGTGGGTAGTTGGGTGGGTGTGGGTATGGGTGCACAATGCAGGGCTCTCATGTTTATGTCTTAAAATGATAATATTATGATAAAATTTTTAGCATGTTTATAATAAAATAGAGTTACCAATGAAGAAAGTTAAAATTAAAATAATAAAAAATTAAAGGTGTGGTTGGCTATTTAAATAGATGAGACACTTGAATGGATGAAAAACAAAATATGGAAAATATAA
>NW_021482357.1:0-317 GCF_001605985.2 Dendrobium catenatum | reverse complement strand
ATGTTTCTCTTAGAATATTGGAAGTTTCTTGAAGTTATAAAAAATAAAAGAAAAAGTAAATCCAATCGAGCAATTCTAAGTGATTTGATTAAGGCGTGCTGTGGAGGGGCCTATGAAGTAGATCTATTGACATAAGCTACGATATTGACATAACACAAAAATTATAACTTGAAAATCTTGAAACTATAAATTATAACACCCTTTGGACACAAACACACACACACACACACACACACACATATATATATATATATCCCTCTTATATTTTAGTGTGTTCTATAGGCAGTAATGAAGTGCTGAAGATTTCATGCAAGTGG
>NW_021482356.1:0-1746 GCF_001605985.2 Dendrobium catenatum | reverse complement strand
TAAAATGGGCTATGCCCCGGTTCTTCCCAAAAAAAAATCATATTCTACAAGAAGGTATTATTACACATCCATAAAAAATAGAGGCTTTGAGATACTTTGATCGTACACATCATACATTCACAACAGAACCAAGAAATATAAGATTAGGTTTATGTATAGATGGTTTTACTCTGTTTAGTCAGTCTACTTCACCTCTCATGTTGGCCCGTGATAGTCACCCCTTATAATCTTCCTCTAGTGTTGTGTATGACTACTCCTTATGTATTTCTAACACTTATCATTCTATGGCCACATAATCTAAAAGTAAAGATTGATGTATTCTTACAATTGTTAATTGATGATTTAAGTTTATTATGGGAAGAGGGAGTAAGTACATATGATATCTCTACCAAATAGAATTTCATAAGTTTATTATGGGAAAAGTATTTTTTGGTCATTGTCATATTGGAGAACAAATCTACTTAGATATAATTTGGATGACATGTATATAAAGAAAAATATTTTTGATAATATTTTTAATAAAGTTATGGACATCAAAGATAAATGTAAAGATAACATATTTAGCAATGTTAGTTCCACCAGCATTTTCGACGAAATTTTACATTAATTATTCTAGTGTATTTAATGTTGGAATAAGCTCATTCAAATCGATGTAATTGGTACCCACTTTTCTACCACTTATGCAGCGAAAAGTACACCAGAAAGGGTTTCGACCTATTATTTACTCCAAAAATATTTTTTCTAACGAGTGCAAAACCAGCGTATGAAATTCCACCAAAAATTCAACAAAAACTTGCTCTTTTCGTTGAAATTTTAATGTTACCGGCATATGCTGTCCGCTGATAATGGCGAGTTTACTTGTAGTGCATATTGATAGAGTCAGCAAGGTTTAATTAATGAAAATGACCCAAAATACCCCGATGATAATCATGTTGAATCTAGATCTCAACCAGAGAGGTTAATTTCAATTATCTTCAAAATTTCACCCAAATTCCTACGAAATTAATTCAAAGCTCTAAATATTTTAAAAATCTTCCAAATCCAAAGTATTTAAACTTTAAATCCAACCATTAAACACTTAAAGCAAAATTCATCCACCCTCTGTAATAGTTTGCCGAGGTGGATAATTTAAAATTTACTTTAGTTCACATAGAGTTAATGCCTAGTCGAAAATCTCACTAGGATCCATTCTCAAATAATCTCCTGTAAAGAAATCTCACTAAGTAGGACAGAGACCACGATGGCCCGGGATGAAAGAACTATGAGATCTTGATCTGGTCCATCATCCATTCCCTCATCATCCGCTTTAAGCGCAAGATGATGAAATTTTTAATTTTAAATATCAAATCTCAAAACTCTCCAAATTTCAGACCCCTTAACCCATGCTGCTACTACATGTTAGATAAAATGTATCTCTATGTGTCTGATTGACGACTAGCCTTAATCAAAAGTTCTCTCTAGTTATCAGGAGGGGTAATTAACTATAGGGGGTTCAATATTATACAACTCATTCTCTCTCCTGCTCTTCCGCGCCGCTCTGGCGATTAGGGCATCCCCGGAGAGATCGCGCTCGTTCGCTGGCGATTTGCTCTTCTACCTCTTCGATCTTGTGAGTTTGTTAGTTTATTAGGGTTTTGAAGCTCTTCCAGTTTCGTTGGTGCCCTTTTGGGCGTTTGTGCCATGGCGATGGCTCCTCCAGCCAATCCTTAGGGGAAATCTGCGACGGACCCATCTGTGACAAAGAAG
>NW_021482355.1:0-254 GCF_001605985.2 Dendrobium catenatum | reverse complement strand
TTATGGCCCGGAGAGAATTTAATGCCACTGATCTACTATTTCGCTACATCGATCACCTAACAATTATTCGCGATCCAGGCCATAGGAGAAAACCCAATCTAGCCTTAGGATACATCATAGCCTACATTCTTGAAACCAAATACAATCTCCAATACCCTGCTCCTCACGACCTTTAGCCTCCTTTCTACTCAAACAATTTTTTCACTATCCTTCATAATACTCGTCTCCACTCTAGAGATGGGGAAGGTCGGGGG
>NW_021482354.1:0-744 GCF_001605985.2 Dendrobium catenatum | reverse complement strand
TTGCATTTAACATTTTCTTAATAGACCTAAGGCATACTTTATTGTGATATTGTCATATGAACCGACTTTATTCAAACTCTATTCTAAGAAAAGTTTTAAGCGTCTTAAGTCTTTGATTTTGAATTTTCTTCAAGACTATTTATTATTTTATTAGAGTTCTTGATCAAAATGATTTCATAAATATAGGGATCATAATTGCAATCACTTCTTTCTAGTAATGAAAAGAGAGTAATTTGCTTTCTAAACCAAAGCCTTCTAGTGCTTCTTAATAGATAAAAACCCATATTAGGGAGGCTTGTTTTAATCCATATACGGACCTCCTTAACTTGCATTCATTGATGAATACTCTTGGGTTAGTTGACTTTGCTCACTCAAATGTCAAACTGCATTCCTACATGTATTTGAAATCTTCAATAAAGAAATTAAAGACTGATTCTCTACATTAATTAAAATCCTGCATCCTAACAATGATATAAAATTTATGCAATAACAATGGTATAATTCATCAAACCCCTTGGTTTTATACATATCATCACAATGGTGTGGTTGAATGCAAGAATCTCCATCCACTGGATGTTGCTCAAACTTTAATATTTCAAAATTGTTCTTCTTGATTGAATTTATGGTTTCATCCCCTCTCCTTGATAACTTGTCCCATCTCTCTTTTACTCCCAAACCAACCTCTTTTTTTCTCTAGCACCACAAATCCTTTGGTTGTGCCTTCTTTATTCATGCTTTCTGATC
>NW_021482353.1:0-223 GCF_001605985.2 Dendrobium catenatum | reverse complement strand
TTTAATTAAGGTTGGTTGATTACTGATTTTAAGGGTTGATCAAGGATTTCTGTAGTTTTAGAAGGAATTTTGAGTTTTATGAGTTTTGGAATATTTTTATCATTTAATTAAAGGGGTGAAAAGTTGATTTTTAAATTGAGGGTGTTTTCTGGAATGTTTGTATTTTATTAAAATACTAGACCTTACTATGATCAATTAGACAGTAAGTATGTTAAAATCGGAT
>NW_021482352.1:0-212 GCF_001605985.2 Dendrobium catenatum | reverse complement strand
CCGAAATTTCAAGAAAATTATAGAACCTTTTGGAACAATTTTATAGCAATTAAATTTGAATTTTTGATTAATCAATAAAAAAATTGATTGATTATTTAATTAGATAAAATTCACGAGCTGTTTAAAATACGAGCAATTTAAATCCGAGAGCATTTGAAAATCCAAAAATTTTTAGAAATATGTGAACATTTTAAATGAAAATTCTGGACTTA
>NW_021482351.1:0-252 GCF_001605985.2 Dendrobium catenatum | reverse complement strand
ATTTTCTAGTATAAAAATTTATCTTTTGTACTAAAAGTATGCTTTAAGAAGTATTAAGAAAGCCATCTCAAATGAAGCCTAAGGTTATACTCAATTACTAACCAGTTTAGCAGCCCAATAAAGCTTTAGGTTTATATAACAATTAATTCACAATCTATTTATATAATATTGTTCTACTTATTTGTTAATATTATGAAAATATGATATAATGAGTTTTCTGTTGCAACCCATGACCCCGAGCTTGAGATTTTG
>NW_021482350.1:0-1189 GCF_001605985.2 Dendrobium catenatum | reverse complement strand
GCCCCTACCATCGCATGTTGGGCCACACAATCAAAGATTGCATACCCTTTAAGGACTGACTTCAATGGAACTTCCGTCAAGGTAATATTATAATTCCAAAGGAGTACTTGGTCAATCCGGATCAAGGATCTGTCAAATCCATCTCAGGTATTAATTATATTCTTTCTTTGTCCATTGAAGATGGTTGGGATATAGCACTATCCCGGGCATTTAAAAAGTCAATTAACAAATCTTTTCATCTTTCTCAACAGTTACCGACGAGAGCTCGGGGCCCGATCTGGGAGGTTGAGCTGGAGGCATCGCAGGAGGACTTTGGGATGATTTTCTCTCCAGTAATTATAGGAACTACTGTATCAAATAAAAATGAGAAGAGTGAACCTTTTGTAGAGAGGAAATTTGTTGATGAGAGATCTGTACAAGTGATGGTTGGTGGCTCAAAACCACTAGCCCCACTAAAGTTATCTAACTTTTACTTTGCCCCATCAAAGGAAAAGGGTCAAAAATTAAATAAAAAGAAAGATCATTCTGCAAATATTTTGATGATTAGTGTTGAGAATGTAATTTCAAATGACTCTTCTATTGAAAACAACCCAGAGTCAGCTGAGGATAATAAAGAAGTTCAAAAACTCAGCTCTCCAAATTTGATCCTTTAAGGAGAAGATAAATTTGATGTCTTGTCAGATGGTGATACCCCTGAAATTAACTTTTAAGGGAGTCCCGTCGTGATAGACGTTTCGGATTCAGATTCTCATTCAGAAAATAGCAATCAACCGCCTAAGGAGAGCGTAAACCTCCCCGTAGTTTGTCCTTCCAATGAAATCGTGCAAGTGCAACTACGTGGTGGCAAGGTTTTAACCCCTAGGCTTCCACCACAGAAAAAGGGAAAACAAGTTGTTTCCACTGATCCGATTCAAGTTCCTAATCAATAATCAAATTCTCTTACAAATCCACCGGGTCCTGATGTTAATGTTCCAAGTGTTGATTACAACGTCTTAACTCACCTTAGGAAGTTGCCTGCTAAGTTGAGCATCTATGATGCCCTTGTCCTTTCAAAAGAGATGAGGGATACTTTAATTAAAACACTTCTCGACCCCGAGATCTGTTTAGCTCAACTCACTTCAACTTCCGAGGAAGAAGCTTTGTTACCTTCTTCGATGAAGATCTACTCCTTGGAACTGCCGATCACAAT
>NW_021482349.1:0-212 GCF_001605985.2 Dendrobium catenatum | reverse complement strand
TCGCTACAGGTACTTACAGTTTGTGATGAGGAGGAGACTCTTGAGGAGGAGGAGCATTTGCACCTAGATGTGGCGGAGGTCTCCCTAAACTCAGTCATGGGGTTTACCTCAAATCACACCATGAATGTAAGGGGATAGATAGGAGAAGAATCAGTGATAATTTTGGTGAATAGTTGGGCTACCCACAACTTCATCTCCAATCAGGTGGTGGA
>NW_021482348.1:0-265 GCF_001605985.2 Dendrobium catenatum | reverse complement strand
GGGGAGAACTCCTTTTAGGATCTTCAGTATAGCAGACTTGTTATTTCCGGTATTTTTGGATACCAGAGCTGTTTTCTCCCTAAGAATGGGATAAGGAAGAAACTGTGGAACACCAGGAAGTTTGGTTCTAATTTGTTCAAACATTTTCCTCCCTTCTGCCAGGGGCATCCTTTTTTCGTACATCGGGTTGCCTTTATACCCGGTGTACTAACAGATTTTGACTATTACTGTTGTAGGTGATATCTGTACTTGTGCCCACAGTGGT